>NW_027551558.1:12802450-12858581 GCF_008692635.1 Crocuta crocuta | reverse complement strand
TTCTCAGGCAACTGCTAAACTACTTCCGGTCTCTCTAGATTTGCCTGTTCTGGACATTTCAAATGTAGTTTTTACTTTTAAGTAGAATGAGAAATGAACAATCACTGGACATTTCAGGAACACGTCTGAAGTGAAAGGCAGAAATGAAAATAAGAAAGAAACTCAATGGAAACAAAGGCGATCTAAAGACCAGAAGATAACTTTAAAAATGTCTATTGTTTTTACATCCATAAGATATGAAGAGGCAGTTGAAAATATGAAGATACGAAAAATATGAAGGCAGTTGAAAGAAATATTCAGAGAACAAGAAAGCTCCTGGAAATTAAGAAATAAGAAAAAAATATTCAACAGAAGTAGAGACAAAGTTATAAAGATCCCTTGGCCAAACAGAAAAGGCAAAAATATGGGAAATGGGTTAAAAGCTTAAAAATAATCAGAGGGTTAATTCCAAATGGTAGTATTCCCAGCAGAAGAGTAAGAAAAACAGAAAATTCTGGGGGGATCTGGGCAGGAAAACCAAGACTTTATAAATCTTTAAAGAGAAAATGTCAAGAACCAAAAGACTTGAGATGGTAGATTAAGAAAGCCCATGGGTGGGGCGCCTGGGTGGCCTGTCAGTTAGATCCTCCTTCCTCAGGTCATGATCTCGTGGTTTGTGGGTTTGAGCCCTGTGTTGGGTTCTGTGTCGACAGCTCAGAGCCTGGAGCCTGCTTCAGACTCAGTGTCTCCATCTCTCTCTGTCCCTCCCTATCTCTCAAAAATAATCAATACTAAAAAAAATTTAAAAAAAAAAAAAAAAGAAGGCCCATTGGTTTCCAGCATCATGGCTGAAAAGACCCCCCACTCCAAGACACAAGATTGTGAAATCTTAGATAACAGGAATAAAGAGATGACTCTAGGCTACCAGAGAGGGCAGTATGTGTTGTGGGTAGGTGGGGTGGGGGGAGCAGGGAGGGGGTACATGTTAACCTAGAGAGGCCTGGGAGCCAGAGTGTCTGGACTTTTCAGGTGGGAAACAGAAAATAATGGAGCAATGGCTTCAAAATTCTGAGGCAAAATGACTTCTGACAATTACAGTAAAGTCATTTTCAGACTTTAAACAATCTTTAAAATCTATTTTACTCTTTCTCAGGAATCTATTGAAGGAGGTGCTTTAAAAAAAAGGTGGGGGGGATAGGAGGAAGTCTTGCAATCTGGGAAGCAGGAGACCCAAAAGCATTGGAATAGGCAAAGGGAATTCATAGGATGATGGTATAGGGAGCTTACAGGACAGCGGCCATGCCTCAGGCTTACAGGGCAGCCAGTCCAGCTCGCGGCAGGGAGGTGCCCTCCACAAGAGAAAACAGGAGAACAAAGAGCATAAACAAGTATTTAGAGGTGATGTTTAGTTTCTTTAGAATATTTGAGGATGGTTTAGTGACAGGTACCTAAGCAAATGAGGTTAAAAAAGAGGCAGTTTTTAACATCCAAAGAAAATGAAAATCTGTAAGAAAGGAAATGTGACTGCGGTTTACTGCGTGGTTCAGCTGTGACATTTTCATAGTCATATTAATGTAGGTACTGTGCTGTGGATTCAGTCGGGAGGAGGGGATGGTGAGTCAGGGACAAATGAGCACATGGCGACAGGAGGCTTGTGGGAAAAGAGTGCTAAGTCCTCTTCCATTGTAGAAAGCAGGGAGTAACAGTCTTGCAAAGTCTATATATAATGTACGTTCTTTAAATTCTGAGATACATAGAAGAAACACTGAAGAGTTTATAATGTCTGCCTTGGGAGTGGATTTCAGGAGTAGGGAGGAATTGGTAGTAGGTGTCGTCATCTGATAACGATGTGGGACCTTAAAGGTGCTTATACACATTATGATTTTGATAAATGCAAAATTTTAATTTTACAAAGATAGGCTACAGAGTTTTTCTATTTTTAAAACTAGCTCCTGGTTCCTTATTTTTCTATATTTATTATGTGTAAGATCATAAATTCCATTGGATACATCAAATAAAATAGAGGACAGCCTCATGCATGTTTGCCCTTTCTGTAACAAATATCAGATGGCCTCAGTGTGCTATGAAAGTGAAAAATGTGAAGACATGGGTCTTGTCCCTCAACCCCAAGGAACTTAGAGCTTCAAGGTTAGATAGACATGTACATAACCCTTGTTGAAATATAGCTTTGGTCTTATCTGCTTTGTTTTAAAACCTCCGTGACTTCTTTAGTTTGCTTTTCAGGTTTTTCTAAAATCCTAACCCTAAGTCTACCACAATGAGATACTGCTCCACACCCACTGAGATGTCTGTAATCAATAGTAATAAGTATTAGAGGGGCGCCTGGGTGACTCAGCCAGTTAAGCGTGTGACTTCAGCTCAGGCCATGCTCTCTCACTTTGTGAGTTCAAGCCCTGCATTGGGCTGTCTGCTGTCAGCAGGGAGCCTGCTTTGGATCCCCTGCCTCCCTCTCTCTCTGCCCCTCCCCTGCTTGTGCTCTCCCCCCCGCCCCCAAATAAATAAACATAAAAAAATAACAAGTATTAGCAAGGGTGGGGAGAAATTGTGTACTCATACACTGCGAGTAGTAATATAAAATGGCCCAGCTGCTTTGGAAAACAGCCTGGCAGTTCCTTTACAAGGTTAAACATAGTTATCATATGACTCAGCAACTCCATCTCTTAGTATATCCCAAAGAAAAATGAGAACATATGTCCATGCAAAACTCATACATGAACATTCATAGTGGCGTTATGCATAGTAGCCAAAAACTCAAAAACAACTCAAATGTTCAGCTGATGCATGGAAAAAAGAAATGTGGTATATCCATACAGCAGAATATTATTTGGCAATAAAAAAGAAGTATTTTCACATGCTACAAAATGGATGGATCTTGAAAACATTACACTAAGTGAAAGAAGCTGGTCACAAAAGACCACACATTGTGTGATTCCATTGATGTGAAATGTGCAGAACAGGCAAATCCCTAGAGAGAGAAAGTGGTTGCCTGGGGCCGGAGGGAAGGGGAAGTGGGGAGTGAGTGCTGACAGGTACAAGGGCGTCATTTTGAGATGATGGTTGCACAACTCTAAGTGCACTAAAAACCACTGAATTGTGCACCTTACGTGAGTGAATTGTATGGCTGAGAAAGGGCTATCGGGTCAGGCTTTCACTGTACTCAGTAAAGGTGCTATTTGTAGAAATCCTAACTCTAACCTACTTATCTAGCCTATTTCCCATTCTCCCACTCAATTTTTACTTTTATTTGCATTCCTTCTGTCTGCAGAGCAGCTCTATCCAGTTTGTCAAGCCCAGATGCCACTCATTCTCCCAATTCTGGTAGGGCTTCCTCCTCCATAAAATGGGAGAAGTAAATTCCTCCCAGCAGAAAGTAAACCTTGCTCTCCACCTCTCCCAGACTTCATGTCTCTAGGCACACCCCTTTACGTCTTGCAACATATAGGAATTAATGTCTTAAGTGAAAGATAGTCAACATTTGTCAGCCACAGATAGTAAAAAATTAACCCTAGAAAATCCTTTAAGTTGCCTGAACATTAGAGTTCCTTCTTTACATTCCACTCATCAGTTTTTGGGTTTTTTTTTCCCCTCCAGGATTGGGACAGATCTCTGTGTTGTTGAATGCTAGCTGAAGAAATTGACTTGCATTATTAGGTCTTCTATAAAATAAAAAGAACAGTGAAGCCCAGCAAACAACACAGATTGGGACCCGTGGCGATTGGTTCCAACCTTCTTCCAGTCCTGATTTTCAGTTCAGTCAAGCTAGAGCTCTTACCTTGTATAAGTGAACAAGGGGGAGTAATGAGAGAGACAGGTGGCAGAGGGATTGGCTTATGAACTGACTTGTCATTTGGGGCTACTTTAATTCAGTGTATATTTTGTGTGTAATGGCCTGTTTATAGTGAAAGAAGTCATCTAACAGAAGAAATGTTTCCCTTTTTTCCCTGCACTGGCTGGAAGAAGCCGCTTTTCACAATCTTTACATATAATAACCTTTCAATTTGAACAAGCGAGTATTTGTACCCCACTTTCTGCACTGTCGTGGGGTTTTACGCTCCTGTAACGAGACTCATGCTCCCTACAGCTAAGTGGTCACACTGTGAGAGGCAGGCTGAAACCCAGACCGGCTCAGAATGGCAGAATTCTGTCTTTTCACCTTAACACTCCAAGGTATACACTTAATCGATAAGGATGGTAGGCGAAATCACTGGCTGTTTTGAAATCTGGTGTTCTCTACTCCTCCTCCACCAAATAAATAGATTTGATTTGTTCAAATGAAATGTGCTATCAGAAGGACTAGCTGAATGAGGGATGTCCCTCCCATGCAGTGGAGTACTTCTGTAGCGAGTATAGTTAACAAGGGAAAACAAAACGGCAAAACTGGGTTTATAACATGATGCATTTGAATTTTGATAAAGGATGTATACATAGATGCGTACCATTCCAAACAAAATTGTGTATATATTTGTGCATGCATAAAATATTTCTGGAAGGATATGTACTACATTGGTGAAAGCAGCTGCTGCTAAGAAGGGACCCAAAGTTGATAAGGGTGGGAGGAAGACAGCTTTCACTGCAGATCCTCTTCCCTGTTGTTTGGCTTTCGCCATGTGCTACAACATACTGCCTTTCCCACCGAAAACCATTTATCTCATCTTCCCGNGGGACCCAAAGTTGATAAGGGTGGGAGGAAGACAGCTTTCACTGCAGATCCTCTTCCCTGTTGTTTGGCTTTCGCCATGTGCTACACGTACTGCCTTTCCCACCGAAAACCATTTATCTCATCTTCCCAATTAGTTGTTAATAGTTCATGGTAAACACACGTCAATTCGAGATGATTGTTAAATGAACAAAGCGTATACGTTTGGTGTCCATTTGCAGCACTGTTTGAGTCTCTGGCAGCTAAGATATATACCACTAATGATTTACACATTTGTCTTTTACAGAGTTACATCCATTTGGGAGAACAGTCTTCAGATCACTACGATTTCTAGTTTTATAGGAACATGGCTTGGCGCCTTCCCTATTCCACTCGATTGGGAAAGACCATGGCAGGTTGGTTTCAGCTACTTAAAACAACAAAATAAGCGTTTGTACAGTGATGGTAAAACTGAGGAAGCTAGCCAGTATGTCTGTATAAATTATGTTGTGGGGATGCCATGTCCCTGTCACTGTAACCTGGGAGACTTATTGGCCACAGGGCCCATTGGCATCCAGATCAGCCTGGTTCTGCTTTCCAGCACTGTGTTTTCTACATGTACAAGTGAGTAAATAAACTTAGTTTGTGAATATTTATAGGAGTTTTTTAAAAACAAGGAAGAGTTGCAGGAATTGTCTATTTTCATCCTATATGTTCATTGCCTTTGTGGTCTTAGATCCATATTTTCTTAACATGATTTATAGCCAAGTTGAATGTTGATTTTGAAAGATTTTTTTAAAAAGCGTATAGCAAAGTATGTTTTGAAATAGGGGTATGTGATATTGAGTATGTGATATCGGGTATGAGGAAACTCATAAACCTCAAATTTTTGTTTCTGATCACAATAGGAAATAGCTAAGAAGCTAGGTTAAAACACTATGGGGTAAGTGTTCTTTTTATTCCCATCTTACAGATGAAGAAACATTATGTAACATGTTGAAGCTCACCAAACTAGTAATGAATATATCTTTGTCTTCGTTTTTAATGGCTTCGTAGTACGCCATTATATAGTTATTCCCAAATGTATTTAGCAAATTCACTAGTGATCATTTAGGTTATTGCCAGTATTTCACTATTATAGACAGTGCTGTGATTAACACCTTGATTAACACCTTGAATGGATTTTCCAGTTATTTTCTCAAGATCATTTTCGCCAGATGGAACTGTAGTATTAAAAACCATACTTTCTTTTTTCAACATGAAGAGAATTGTTTCTTATTACAAAAACAGTACATATTTATTTAGAAATTTTAAGCAACGTTAATAATTATAAAGGAGAAAGTAAAAAACTATCAAATATCCCAATCACACAGTGGTGACCCTCATTTCATTTTGTATTTTGGTGATAATTTGTGCAGTTCTCTCTGTGTGTAACTATAATGTGTCATTTTTTTTTTTTTTTAATGCCCTGTCCAGAGTCACTTTATTGCTAAATTAAAGAAACACTTTTTAGACCTCACTGTCAGGGCTTCTCTGAGCATTAACTCACTGGAAACACAGTATTTCCCTGCTTGAAACTTTTTTCTTGACTTTCTGCAACTACCGTGTCCATTGCTTTTCTTTCTGCTTCTCCAGTTTCTCCTCAGCCTCCCTGAGAGCTGCTTAGACTGCCTCTTGTTAAGATACCAGTACTCCCTTGATTTCTAACATCTTTTTTTCTCTCACTCTCCCTGCATGACCTTATCCATTGCCATGACTGCAACTAAAATATGGCTAATGAATCCCAAATCTTTTTTTTTCTTTAATCCCAAATCTTTATCTCCTGCCTGGGGCCTCTGAGCTTCAGACTCATAAATGCAACAGTGTGTTCCTCTTGAAGTTCCATAGCTACCTTGAACTCAGTGTGCTTAATATCCCCCTGTGATATAAGTAGCACTGTCATCCACCCATTTGCTCGAGTCAGAAACCTGAAAGTCAACAGGAGCGAGAGGGGCAGAGAGAGAGGGAGACACAGAATCTGAGGCAGGTTCCAGGCTCTGCGCTGTCAGCACAGAGCCTGACACGGAACTTGAACCCACGAACCATGACATCATGACCTGAGCCAAAGTCAGACGCTCAACTGACTGAGCTACCCAGGTGCCCCATTGATTGTAGTTTTTTAACATCTCTTGGATTTATCTTCTCTCCGTTTTCATTTAATTCGGTAACTTGTACAGGTGTCTCTCATCTTGCTTTATGTCATCCCTACTGAACCATTCTTTACATGCCAAACCTCAGACCTGATAGTGTTATTTCTCCTGCTTAAAATCTTCCAGTTGCTTCATTGCTTGCCTTAAATAAAGTCCAAGCCCTTTGGCATAGCTTATAAGGCCTCTATGATCTTGTTTCTGCTTAGATGCGTAGGGCGTGTTATTCAGATCGCAACTTTTCCACTTGCTGTGTGATTGAACAGGTTCACTGTAACATGGAGGTAATAGTTGTGAGGACTAAATGAGATCATATGTAAGAAATAGCTGTTATCGTAATTCATAATTAACATCCTTATTTATAAGTCTTTGGAATATAGTACTATCATTTCCTTAAGATAAATTCTTAAAGTGGAATTTCTGGGTATGCCTATTTTTCATCATTTAATTTTTTTCATCATGGTAAGTGTACTCTTTAATCCCCACTCCCTATTTTCCTCATCCCCCTTCCCCCACCTCCCCTCTGGTAACCCATCAGTTTGTTCTCTTTTGTTAATAGTCTCTTTCTTGGTTTGTCGCTCTCCTTTTTTCCTTTGCTTGTTTTTGTTTCTCAAATTTCACATATCTGTGACATCACATGGTATTTGTCTTCCTTTGACTTCTTTCACTTAGCATTATACTTTGTATCCATCTGGGTCATTGCAAATGGCAAGATTTCATTCTTTTTTTATGGCTGAATAATATAACATTGTATATATATGCCATATAGTTGGATATTCATCTATCAGCGGATACTTAGGCTGCTTCCATAATTTGGCTGTTGTAAGTAATATGCCGCTATAAACATAGGGGTGCAAGTGTCCCTTTGAATTATTGATTTTATGTTCTTTGGATTAAATACCCAGTAGTGTGATTCCTAGATCGTAGGATAGTTCTATTTTTAAATTTGGAGGGAACGTCCATACTGTTTCCACAGTGGCTGGACCAGTTTGTGTTCCTGCCAATAGTACACAAGTGTTCCTTTTTCTCTACATCCTCGCTGACACCTGTTATTTCTTGTGTCTTCAGTTTTAGCCATTCTGATAGGTGTGAAGTGATACCTCATTGTCGTTTTGATTTGCATTTCCCTGATGATGAGTGATGTATATTATATGTCATTTTTAATCTTTTTTTTTCCCCTTCAGCAGTATGTTATGGAGGTCATTTCTCATCAGTGAAAATTTATATATATATAATATTCCGTTATCTCGGTGAAATCATATATCAGTTTCTTATAAATGAACATTTAGATTGTTTATAGTTTTGCAATTATTGATTTACTATTACTAATTGCGGTGATTATAATCATTTTTAAACATACATCTTTGCCTATTTGTCCAGTTTTCTCTAGTAGAATGCCTAGATAAGAGCAGAGTTAAATTTTTGATATGTATCTCACTTTCCAAAGGCTTTAAAGGGATCTGGATTATATGTCTTGTACTTAAATGCCCATTTTGAGTCCATTCTTTGTGCTGTGTAGTAGATGTTATGTCTCCTAGACAGACAAGTTGTTCTTTTATGTTCAGTAAGTGTGGTGGCTTTGTCCTTGCCTATTATATTTATCTATTATATATTACAGAAATCCCTGGAGCTTTTGGGTGTCACTGATACCCTGTTGAAGGTTTTAGTACTGATACAGGTTTTGTTTACATTTCCTTGGCCATCTCAATGATCACTAGGAGATGGAGAATCCATCTTAAGGAACTTAGTTTCATTCAGCAGGATCAGTGATTTCTCAATTGGAGCAGGACAATCCAAATCATTGAAAAGTATACATAGAAAATTGTATTTTAGTCTGTAGTAGATTCATTACTTTCAGATACATGCAATTAAATCTAAATACAAAGTGCTGATATATAAAGCACCATGGGCTGCCACCTTTAATGAGTTGGTAAGGTAATGTGTGATTAACATGTCAGTTTGCATATAGATGGAATATTTTAGAGTGTAAATGTTTGACATTTTACACCTGTCTAAATCATAAGTAGAAGTAGAAACTGAATTATGCGGAGTAGATGTGCCTTTGTAAAATCTGAGTTTAGATTTGAATAGAAAATATATATGTTAATGATTTACAGCCCATTTATCCATTTTGGATTGTCCAGGCTTTTAGCTACTGACTCTCATTTTTCTACCTCAGTGCTTGTTTACAGTAAGAGGTAATCTGGATCCAAATTGATGGTTTCACTTTTTAAATTAATGTGAGGTTTCTGTTTGAATTACTGACTTTGAAAAGAGATTTTCCAGCTTGTTAATTTCTGTAAAAAGTGCTGGTCCTGATTAAGATGTTTGATTCAACTGGAATATTACTGGTTCTTTAATTATCCTTACTGTTAGGTTGTTTTCAGAGTGTTCCAAGTTAATGACCTACTTATTCACTGTAATCTTTTTAAAGGTATGAAACCTACTGTTGGTGAAATGATAGAATGAATGTATGATTAATCATCTTTATTCATATCATAATCACCTGCCCCTCTCTCAGCAGCTATTTACTGATAAACTAGAGAAATGATGCTTCATTTTTTTCTTTCACTTTTTAATTTCAGCAAACAAGGTGTCTTGTTTTGTTCTGTTCTTCATAAGTAACTACACAGCGCAAGTGCTCAGTGTGGCTCTTGATACTGACAGACTCTGCCAGAGTAACAATAAGCCTGATAAAGAAATATGGCATTACCTCAAAATGGAGATTTTTCTAGAGCAAAATTTCATGAGAAGAGACGACAGTATATACTTAATACTGTCTAAAATATAGTACGTATAAAGAAGACATTTTGGTTCTCTGTTCCTTATAGCCCAATACAGATATGAGACATTCGTGATAAAGCAAGCTTTTCTGGATTGTGATCTGATTTTATTTATATTCTAGTTAGAGGAACAAGAGTATCTGGTCAAGTGAGTGTTTCTTATTTAAAAACACAGGTACAAACAACCCCACAAGAAATGTTTATATGTATTAGTTCAATTTCCTGTACTTTGAAGTCAAATCTGACTTTGTATAAAGTTCCAGAGGCCAAACATAAACTTACAATGATGTGAGTCCTGTATTGAGCAATTTCAAGTATATGTATATTTCTAAAATCATTTCATCACCAAATGACTGAAAAGGCCCATTGAAAATATGGGGCGCCTGGGTGGCTCAGTCAGTTAAGTGTCCGACTTCTGCTCAAGGTTATGATCTCACAGTTCAAGGGTTTGTGCCCCGAGTCAGGCTCTGTGCCGACAGCTGGAGCCTGGAGCCTGCTTCAGATTCTCCCTC
The DNA here is from genome assembly GCF_008692635.1 of Crocuta crocuta. NCBI lineage: Eukaryota > Metazoa > Chordata > Mammalia > Carnivora > Hyaenidae > Crocuta > Crocuta crocuta. The sequence goes on along the minus strand of NW_027551558.1, from coordinate 12,848,464 downwards.
TCTCTCTCTGCCCCTCCCCCGGTCATGCTCTTTGTCTCTCTCTCAAAAATAAACATAAAATTTTTAAAAAACCTGCAATCTCAGTGAAAAAAGTTTTTTTTCCATTTACTAATATGAATTTTAAATGATTTTAAGTAATTAATGACCAGTGACAAAAGAGAGTAGGCATCTTTATAGTTGGAGGAAGCCTTCTCTTGCAGGAGGCAGGAAAAGGCTTTGTTAAAGAGAATATGGTATGGTGGCTACCCACAACCATGTTGGTCAATTTTTTTGTTTTCTAAAAAAATATTTGCAAGACATCTTCTCTTCCCTACCTTAATTATTTGCCTTTAAATATCAGCAAGAAAATAAACATTTAAATTTCCTGTAACCCAAGTAGCTCCCTTTACTCCCAGGGAATGCTGTTATATTTGCTGTTATATTTACACATTTTGACTGTGGAAAACCTTTGTACATTATAATTATTTGCTGTAGCTAAAAGCTAATCAGTAAGTATTTAAGTTCTTACTGTGTACAAAGCATATACGCAGTGTAAGTATAACATGTAAATATTACACAGGATGGAAATTTAAATAGTTGGTAACAATAATTTAGATTCAGATTTAATATGTAAATGTTTTATAGAATAGTTAATGAGTTTTTCATCTGGAAAATGTCTTTATCAAAACATAGGCCAGTTTTTCATGTTATTAAAAAAGATTAATGGGGGCACCTGGGTGGCTTAGTTGATTAAGTGTCTGACTTCCACTCAGGTCATGATCTCACAGTTCATGAGTTTGAGCCCTGCATCGGGCTCTATGCTGACAGCTCAGAGCCTGGAGCCTGCTTCGGATTCTGAGTCTCCCTCTTTCTCTGCCCCTCCCCCACTTGCGTGCCGGCACGCGCTCTCTCTCTCTCTCTCTCTTTCTCTCTCTCTCAAGGATAAATGAACATTTAAAAAAAATAATGGGAGGTTAAGAAATGTTATTCTGAGGAAAGGAAATTTGCCATAAAGTTTTTAAACCCGCTTGTTTTATGAATAGGTAGGTAATGTGATGATTAAGAGCTCTAGTATCAGATTACTAGGTTCAAATGCTGGCTCTGCCACTTACTAGTGAAAATTAAATTATATAATCCTTCTAAAGTACTTCGTTCAGAACCTGACACATAGTTACTGCTTAATTAATGTTACAGGCATTTGTGACATATAAAAGGACTATATTTTTAGCATTACCATAAAATGCAAATTCCATTATTTGGGTTTTCAGAGTGTTAGAGAATGCATTGATTGTCTCCTTGTGTTTGTTATATGTTCTGCCCAGCCTTAGGGTCTAACCCTGATTCTCTTCATTGCTGGGGACTCCGGAAACAGCTTTTCTCCCTCTCCTCCCCTCCCCTCCCTTTCCTTTTGTCCTTTCTTCCCTTCCTCTTCCTTCCCTTCTTCCTTCCTTCCCTCCCTCCCCTCCCCTTCCTTTCCTTTTGTCCTTTCTTCCCTTCCTCTTCCTTCCCTTCTTCCTTCCTTCTTTCCTCCCTCCCCTTCTCTGTCTTCTTTCCTTCCTTCCTTTTTTCTTTTCCTTTTTTTCTTTTTCTTTCTTTCTCTTTCTCTTTTTCTCTCTCCCTTTTCTTCCTTCCTTCCTTCCTTTTTTCCTTCTTTCTCTTTTATTTTCTCTTCCTTCCTTTCCTTTCTTTCTAAAAGGCTGTAGTTTATATCTCCTTGGAAAGGCTTGAGTAGTTATTATATTGCATTTCTTTCCACACGTAAGAATTTGTATAAACTCCATGACCACTGCTGGTGTATGTATTTTAGACCATAAAATTTAAGACACTTGTAGGAGACAATTTGAAGTTACAATGCAGAGCTTTTGTGTCTAGAGAACCTACAAGTGCCTTTACACTCTGAACTTGAGTGCTGCTCTAAAACAGAATTGAACCAGATAATCACATCTCTTCTGAGTATACTTATTTCCTATAAAGTTAAAAAGCAATATTGATTGAGGATTTTTAAAAACAATTTAAAATTGTTTAAAAAATATTCATACTTATTTCCATAACATCTACATTAGGCATTGTTATATTTAAAAACCGTTTTTTGTTTTCTCGAGTTTTAGCAGCTTAAAAATGTAACATTTGTGAAAAATATATATTCATTTTCTAAAGTCACAGATGCTACAGTTAATTCACAAATTGAAGCTAGAGATCATAAGGATTACTAGAAATACTGCTAGAGTGAGGGATAAAACTAAGATCACAGCTTTAATTATTAAAGGGTGGCATGTTTTTAGGTTAATTGGTGTTTCATTTATCAAAGGTATGGTGTCCTAGGTAGACCAAAATAAAACATTAACTTATATGAATAGGAATTATGTTTCAAGCATGAGGAAAAGAAAAACAACCCTATAATACTTAACAGACAGAAAATGGCTTTGTATTTAAAAGGTGGGCTCACTGTATGGTAACCATGCTGATAATACTCTTGCCAGGGCTTTCACGTGGGTGATAGGGGTGCTAGCCAGGTTCACTGAGTTGCGTGGTCTTGGAGAGGACCACTGTAGCTTAGCATCACTTCAGCAAAAAGTTGCAGATTGGAAACTACACACCTCTCCACAAATAGCTCCTCCTATATGTTTGCTTGGTCATAGGAAAGTGGCAGGGTATGCCTGGATCAGTGCAGACTTAAACCAGAGAAATGAGTCCGGGTGAGTAGATTCATCTCTGATGTTTTCTTGCATCAGACAAGAAATACTATCTGCTTTAAGAACATCTGGAAAAACACAGCACTCACAATCAAATACAGAAGAAAATATAAATGGTCATTTAAAGCTAGTAGAAGTGTCATCAGGCTTTGAAAGATGAATTCTCTCTGTCATGCCAGCGGGCATTCGTGGTAAATAAGCACAATAAAATAAACATTAAAAAGTAGCTTGTGAGAAATTTAGAACTAGCTGCCTGGGTTTTATCTTCCTTTTTTAACCTGGAAGAGCCAGTCATACTAATGATTGTGAGTTGTTCTGTTTCTAGGTTTTCTGATCTGTAGACAGATCAGTTTCCCTATGATATATCTATGACATCATATACCTTTCTGAAAATTATAATTCCGTTGCAACACATATTTTTAAGAATTTATTTTAAAAATTAAATCTCCAAAAGCAAATAATCTTAATTTCAACTTAATATTGCTTGGTTTATAGTAGGGACTAATAGTTTTGAATGAATGGAGTCATTTGTAAGAGACTATTAAAAATGACACACATATCTACCAGTGGTTGGTTTAAAATCAGTTTTTGTAATTATGCTTCTTAAAATTTATGAAAAATGACAGCTAGGAGCAGGGAGTGCCCTTCTCTTTCTGAGATGAGGCTACATATGGTGAATACAATGCAGTGTGTTGTATGGCTTTTGAGAGTCTTCTCGTAAGCTTTTATGCTCCCCAGACATTTCATGTAAAGATTGGCATGTATTAAAGAGGATTACCAGGGCAAGGGAATTGTTCTTACAACAGTATAACATTGCTCATGAACTATTTTATTTTATTTTATTTTTAAATATTTTGTTTATTTCTAGGAGAGAGAGAGAGAGACAGCGTGAGCAGGGGAGGGTCAGAGACAGAGGGAGTCACAGACTGAAACAGGCTCCAGGCTCTGAGCTGGCAGTCAGCACAGAGCCCGACGCGGGGCTCAAACCCACGAACCGCGAGATCATGACCTAAGCGAAAGTCGGACGCTTAACCGACTAAGCCACCCAGGTGCCCCTCATGAACTATTTTATTTGTTTTGGAACTGCCGCTTCTAATTATTACCTTGCAGTGTCAGTTACTAAGAAATACTTAGTGATCATAAAAGGTTTTTTAAATAAAGTTTGAGAGAGAGATAGCGCATGTGCATGTGAGTGGGGGAAAGGCAGAGAAAGAGGGAGAGAGAATCCCAAGCACTGACAGCATAGCGCCTGGCACAGGGCTCGATCCCACAAACAGTGAGATCATGACCTGAGCCAAGAGTCAGATGCTTAACCAACTGAGCCACTAAGGCACCCCAGTGATCACAGAAGTTGAAGTTTTACAAGTTAAAATATAGAATATACAAAGTGATAGCGATGCGTGGTACTTCACAGCTTTTGTGACAGATTCTAAAATAATACAGCAGCCCCATGTTTTAAGTACGAGAGGTACTATTATCCCTGTTTTGCCCATTGGGAAACTCAGGCTCCGCTGGCAAGTGACTTGGCCAAGGCCATGCAGCCAGAAGTGGGTCCACAGCACAGCCCGTTCTTACTCCACTGACTGTGTTACTCCCCAGAAGAGCCAAAGAAAGCTCCTAAGCAAAGTATTAAGGAATTTTTAAAGTGGCCTCATGTTTTTATACAGTTATTTTAAAACTTCTGTTGAATATCTGAAGCTAATTTCAGAAGAAAATCCTCATCTAATTTCAAATACCTGATCATCACTTTAGGAAACCTGCAGCAGCTCCTAAACTGCCAGTCAGTGACTTAACCGACTAACTGTCGTGCGGTGGCATCAAAACCTGTGGACGTCATCTTGGCAACAAGACGAGGGTGAACATCTACTTGCATTTAACATGTATTATAGGAACCTAAGTACTCTTGTGCAGATTATAATTCAAATATATTTAATTACTTTACTCTCATATCACCTAACAAATGCCATCTACGTTACTGAAATTGATCCTTAAAATTTTGAACCACAATGTAGAGGGTCACTATATTACTGTGGCCGACTAGAACAGTTAATAATACTTGTTAGGTTCGAGTGATGAAGAGGACAGCAGTCCTTAACCAGGAGTCTGTAGGTGGGGGTCTGTGAGCCCCTGAAGTTCTATGACATACATTCAAAATCTGTACATCATGTTTGACAAGAAGGAAACATGGGTTCATTTAGATGTAGTTTTTAAAAAATATTCTTAAAGTCCTTGAAAAATACTTTTCAAGGAAGGATTTTTTAATAGGATCAGCTGCAGAGATGGTGTATTTGGGGAAATGATGGTGTTCTAGATTATAATGGCAACTTACATGTGCCTACTAGGAATGTGAACTAAAAGATTATCATCAGTTTATAGCTTGTATGTACTATGTGCCACATATTGTTTTAGGCATGGTTCTAAGTACCACATGGTGCATTCTGTCATTTACTCAGTACAGCAATCCCTGTGAGGTGGGTTTTATGATAATCCTCGTTTCACAGGTGAGAAACCAATGTACAAAGAGGTAAGCTGACTTTCACAGGGTCCCATATTTAATAAATGGCAGTGCCGAGATTCAAATTCAGCCTAATAACAAAAATTAGAGTCCTTGGGGCACCTGGGTGGCTCAGTCAGTTGAGTGTCCGACTTCAGTCAGGTCATGATTTCACGGTTCATGGGTTCAAGCCCCATGTCAGGCTCTGTGCTGACAGCTAGCTCAGGGCCTGGAGCCTGTCTTCAGATTCTGTCTCCCTCTCTCTCTGACCCTCCCCTGCTCATGCTGCCTCTCTCTCTCTCTCAAAAATAAATAAAACATTTTTAAAAATTAAAAAAAAAATTAGAGTCCTTAAATCATTCTGTAATACTTAGAACACGCTTTGAAAAGTCTCAACACTACTTAGATACATCAGTAATGTCTGATCAGGAGAGAGCAGTGTGGTCTTCAGGTGGAAATAAGCTTGTATAATGTTGAAATGTTGTTCAACCAGCAATAACATTGATTTGTTGAACCGAGAAAGCACACAAAGTTAAATCTGTATTATTTATTGAGAAATTGTTTTTTTAGCTTATTAGGGTGGAATTGTTTTATTTCTGAGGTTAACACAACTTATTGCTGATACCATGTACCCAAACTCTGTAATATTAGGCCTTTCTTAATGGTGAGTATTTTAAGGGAACACTGACCTTTTTTGGTTTAAGTGATGAAAAAAAAAATTAAAAAGGAGTCATTTGGTTCAGAGAAAGGATAATAGTAGTACTCTAAGCAAGATGCTTTGTTCATGTGATGTAGCTACTTGTTTTTTAAAATGGGGTTTTTAACAGCTAATTGTGATAATTTTACCCACTTGCATTATATGTGTCATGCAACAGGATTTGTTTCTTCCATTTAGTGGTTAATATATAAAAAACTAGATAAAAAGAAGGTGGTCATTTTGGTGGCAAACACTCGTGAATGACTTTCTTTACATGAATGCCTTTGAGTTTTCTATTTTCCTTAAACAAAACAGGATAATTATATGTATAGCCAGCCCAGATGACCGTAATTTGGAGAAATGTCTGTGGCACTGCAGTTGGATTGTCTGTTCAGTAGACGACACCACAGTTGTTTTTGTTTTAAGCCTACTTGTGGCATGAATGTTAAACAGAAGCATCTGTGTGTGAGACAAGTACACAGTTTTAAATGGAAAACCCCAAGATCAAAGTATGAAAATGCGTGGTGAAGCTGGGATGGTTTGATCAGTCAACATGAAATCTCTTGCCATTGTGTAGTTAAAAATTGTTTAAAGCAGTTGTAAGAAGGTCGGTAGGAAATTCCACCATGAGGACTTTAGAGAAAAGGTGATTTAGGTGGCAGCCTCCCCTGACTCCTTTCAGGGGCTCCTTTTGCTGTTCCCTGTCCTGAGAATAAAAAGCAGGAAGCTTGCCCTTAAGTGAAGAAATTCTCCTTTAAAAACCAGTGTGTTACAGCTAAGGGCTACTCATTTCAGGAAAGTCCAGCAGGAAAGCCTGACCCGTCACTAGCAAACAGTCTTCAAAGCCAGTCCAACATTTTAACTTGCTGATGGCTTGGATTTCTTGAGAACTGAATACACAGCAAGTGCTCTAAGCCTTTGCCCCTCATGAGACAAAACTTCTGGATTAATATTTCATCTTCAGCATTCCACTGGAGGTGCGGTACGGCAGCTGCTTAAAGAATGTGCGTGTGACTGTGTATGTACGTGTTTGGAAACAAAGAGCCATACTGAAATTACAGAGTCATTCAAGTAGAATTTAGTGACCCAAACTGGAATCTGGCTGGGATTCACGAGGGATTATTATTCTCCCTACACTTTGACAGTGTGCTTTTTAACAAAGTGCAGGTGCTCACACTTGGCTAGTGATCAGACTCACAGCAGGACAAACAGAGGAGTATTATCCCAAATATTTACATTGGGTGTTAAATAAAAACTAAGGTAAGAAGTTCAATGCTTTACATAGATAGTAAACTATGCATATTATTTTATTTATAACCCCATGTGTTAAGATGGGACACTGTTAAAGTAACAATCACTTAAAAAGCAACAACCAACAAACCAGTATTTAATTTGGTACTTAAAAGTAATAATTAGAAATCAAATGGAAGCAATGCCTAAAGTAACTAATTCACAATAAAAACCATTAATTCAGGCTCTACTTATTGAAAATAAGATCATTCAACATGGGCTCATCTAAAATGTATCTGTAGAGACAGAAAAAGGGTACAGGTTAGCAAAGTATTAAATAAGATTTCAGGGAGTCCCTAAAATTATTTTTAAGAACTTCAGAATTGATTATATGCAAAAAAAACTTAACTGCACATTTCTTTTAAATTCATTCATACATGACCTTATTTGAAGCAGTGTATTTGCATTAACTAGCAAAATTCATGTCAGTAAGATATTTTTGAAGTATTTTATTTCCCAGATATTTGACTACTTTGAACTAGTTGTTCCAATGATTAGTCTCAATTTCTACTGAAACTTAAGTCTTTAATGTAGTCATGCTGCTGAAAATAAGGCAATTCCTCTATAATCTGCTCATGAATAGAAAACAAATCTTTGGTTTTTAGTTAAAGTGACAGGAAGGATTGAGTGCAAAAAGAAATCCTAAAGAACCAAAGCAATGAAAAGGCTCTTAATAAGCAATGGGAAACTCCAAACCCCATCAAGGTCAATAGAGTACCTAAGGCACCTCAGGTTCAGATGATACAATCATCTTTGCTTAGAGTTCTAATAATCTATGTACAGGATTTTTACCATCTTAAGAATGTGCAGCCAAAAAGGTAATGTCCAAAAATTAGAAGAGAATCACAAGAGTTGATAAATGGGAGACGTGTCGGAGATCCTCTCATTCTACCTCCCATTTTTATAGATGAGGAAACTGAGGCCCAGGCAGGAAACAGAGGTGACATCAGAGTTTGTGTTTCCCAATTCCTAGTCCATTTCTCTTACGGCAGGGCAAAGTCTAGCTTTTAATTTTAACTGGCTAGTAAACCCAAGTGTGAAAAGTTTCAGAGGTGAATTTGAGGGAAAAAAAACCCAAAAACAAATCCCCATCAAATCCCCAAAGGCAAGTTGGAAATGTATAATACTTTACTGTCTTAATTCCTTTATACCATGTGTTGGACAACTTAGCTCATATACCAATTGACGTATGCAGTTCTTTTCAGTTCTATCTAAAGAGAGCTAATAATCAATAGACCCAAATTAAAGAGAAAGTACATAAAGATTCCATTGGAGCGTACATAAGGCCATGGTACTCAATGTGAACCATCACTTCTTGGGAGAAGGAAGACATCCACTGTCCAGTTCAGAGAGAAAGTTCCTGACTAGTTATCCAGTAGACTCTCCACTCTTCAATGGGGAAGATGATGCTTATATTTTTAAAAATCTCTACAAAGCTCACATACAAGACAGTACATCTTAGATTTGTGACTGATATGAGCATTTAAGGCTGTCATTTTCAAGTATAAAAGTTTAGTGTTCCATTACCCAATCTGTGCAATAGACATAGCTGTTAGCTCAAGTCATGGAAATTAACAGAAGCTCACCAAAGACATAAATAAATCATAATTTAGTTAACAGCAAGTTTAAATGTCAGAAAGACGGGGGGGTGGGGAATTTATGGGTTAGATTATGCTTCTCAGAACTGCATGAATTGGCTCACACTGACACTCTAACACTATTGGCTGCTGCATGGCACTTGGAACAAGGCGGATCCGTAGCAGACCAAACAAGGAGGCTTCGTTAGGCTGTATACAGAACTAGTCATTACGTAAGATGGTTCACCCCTAACACAGTTCTATGGCCTGAGAGACAGATTAGAAACAGCTCCAGTGTACCAAGTAAGCTCCTCGGATGAACACAAATTTTTGTCAAAGTAGGGCCTTTTACCTAGGGACTAGCATGCACTGCTTGTGGATGAAAGAAATCCCAATGTTGTTTACACTTCGGGCTTGCTTGATGTAACTGTGCGAAATGTAATGTGGCTGGAGAAAATAGGCATTTAGAAGCCAGTATTTCATTTAACTGACGCTCTGGGTGTATACTTAAGCTGTGATTCTAGAACCCCTGCTGTGGTTCCAGTACCTGTGTCTGAAAGGTGACATCAGTTTTATTATAGAAGCAGTTGCTTTGTTATAGATTCTGTATAACATGCTTGAATTCTAGGTTCTCTTTAGCACGATTTCAACTTTCTCATACATTGAGCAGCATACGCTTCTCATTTCACTTGATATATAAGCCAAGGTGGAAATTAAAGAACAAAATTGCCAGCTACTTCAGACAGCTATATCGAGTCCAGGATTATGACAAAGTCTGACCCAGAATTTTAATTTGTAATTTTAGGATGTATCTCATGCAGTTTGGGGAGCATCAGACTAAATCTACAGTTGCCAGAAGCCTTGTTACAGTCGAATGCACATTAACTAGAATGTGTACATTTTTAGTGTTCGTGACAAATGCAGTTAGGACCTTATTACACTGTTGGCATTCTTTAAGAAAGCACATTAAGCTTTAATATAGAAATATTTAGGTTACACTTAACTTGTGCTCAAGTAATAATAAAACAGTTGTTCTCTTTTGAGCTCATACATTCTCTCCTCAGGTATGGCCCATCTCCTGTACGCTTGGAGCGACCTTTGGCTACATGGCTGGCCTTGTGATTTCACCACTCTGGATCTACTGGAATAGAAAGCAACTTACATACAAGAACAATTAATTGGAGCAAAGGGAGAAGATATTTCTTTGTGCAGATTCCAGAAAGACTGTGCAGAAATGTATATGGTCTAAGCCAGGCAGTTCCATTTACAGCACTGTTTTTTGTTTGTTTTTTTATGTAGTTACAACATGATGTGATTGTAGCTTTTTAAACTATGAAACCCCTGAGAGATCGTACCTTCTAGTTGAAATAAAGTATTTATAATAGATTGTGGCTTCAGATGCTGTTTGCTGCTTCTTGGACCTTATTTAAGAAACATTCTTAATGAATTTTATAGAATTCTGAGGACAGGGTTTGGTTTTTGTTTTTGTTTTGTTTTTCTTTCAAGGTTTAAACCGCTTCATCTGGGTATAGCTGTAGCATCTCCTATGCTTTCTGAGAGAAATGGACAGTTTCCTTGGCCACTGAAGAGGTTTCTCACGTAATCAAACAACAGTTTATACATCTTGATCCTATTCTTTTTTTTACTGTGTGTTTCTTTGGAGTTAAAATGGCTATGATAGCCTCATCAAAAACAGTCTTCAGTCCCTTCTGGGTTAAAGCCGAACATTCCACATAGCAGCATGCTCCTATCTGGGAAGGAGAAAAAACACCACAAACACATCAACTCTTTCGTACACATCCGGTATGACACAACACACCATTGTAAGGAAGATGGTAAAACACAGCCAAAAAGAATGAAATCATTCATAATCATAAAACTCAGGAATAGCTAACTTACAAAGTAAGCCTACATCCTTCCACATTTATTCTATGAAAATATATCGCATCAAGTATTTACTGGTTACCTACCATATGCCAAGCACTGTTCTGGGCGCTGGAGATAGTGTCAAAGAACGGAAGAAAAGACCAAAGTCTCTACCGTGTGATGCTTCCATTTGCTTAAGTTCTCACACTGAGGGAACAGCAGATGGTGGTGGGTGCTTTGAGAAAAAGGTGGGGTGGGTGGGGGGAGATGGGAAGTGCACAGGGCAGAGGTAGTGGTAGTCGAAGTCGGGGAAGCTTCTCAACAAGGTGAGGTTTGAACAGAGAGGGATACCTAGGCAGAACCAGAGACGGAAAGATGCTGATGCAGGAGCATGCTTCCAGCACTCAGGGAATGCTACAAAAGCCAGAGTGGGCAGGGGGGAATGGCGAGCCATGAGGCCAGTGAGGTAGCCTCAAGGCCAGTATAAGGACTTTGGCTTCTACTCTTAAGAGCGGCTCTATTCATCCATTCTTTCCCTGGAAATTTACTGAGCATTCTTATGTGCCAAATGAGAGAATACAGCAAGGAACAAAATTAAGTCGACCCTACATTTTAGAGGGAGAAGACCATAAGCTAATAGAGGTAGACAGTCAGAAGGTGCTCTGTGGTCTGGAGAAAACGGGAAGGGAGGTGGGGGGACGAGACCAGGCAAGGTCTCACTGAGAACGTGATACTTGAGCAGAGACCTGAAAACAGTGAGAACATAATGTTCCATAGGGAAGAACAGCCCAGGCAGAGGGAGGAGCGAAACTACAAAGATCCTGAAGTACAAGCCTTTGGGGGCACAGCAAGGAGGCCATGTGCTTAGACGACAGGCGGAGACGCAGCAGGGGCCTGGAGGCCACGGTAAGGACTGGCCTCTGGGAATGAACTGGGGGGCAGTTCTGAGCAGGCCTCGTAAAGACTCACTCAGGCTGTTGTGTTGAGAACAGACTGCCATGGGGTCACAGACAGAAGCAGAAAGGTGAGTCAGAAAGCTGTTCCAGTAATCCAAGCCAGAGATGGAGGGGCCTGGCCAGACTGTTAGAGGAGGGGACGGTGAGGAGGCTTTGGGTGCTGGATGTAGAACAGGTTTGGCTGCAGGGATGCCTGTACGGGAGGAGAGAGAGCAAAGTCCAGTGTGTCCTCAAGGTGTTTGGGTGTAGTAACTGGGAGGACAGGCACGGCGGATAAAATCAGGAATTCTGTTTTGGAGGACGTGCTAACTTTGCAGATGCTTAGCCACCTGGACGGACCAGTGACCAGCTGGATCGCCAGGTCGGGTGGAGGGAAGAGGGCGGGCTGGAGATGGAAATTTGGGCATCTTCCGTAGCGAACTTCTCAAACCACAGGACCGACAGCAACCCACCTAGGCCTAGTGAGGGTGGCTGCAGAAGAAAGGCTGTCCCAGAAGCCGTTGCTCTCGGGCCCCCGGCAATGCAGGGACAAGACGACACGGGGAGGAGAGGCCATCGCCAGGGGTGAAAGCCAGGAGAGAGCGTGGGAGGAGGCCAGGTGAAAGTGTTTCAAGAAGGACCCAGCTGTCCTAAATGCGGCCAACAGGCCTCCAGGTGAGAACCTAGTGTTTTGCAACCACTTAAACTACATAATGAATATAAACACCTCACCAGATGTGTTAGTAGAAATTTTTAATCGAAGCGGGGTTTGTTTTGCCATTATAAACAATGCATCTCTTTAAGCACATCCGTAATACATTTTTGAAGATAAATTCCTACATGTGGAATGCCTGATCGGAAGTGTGCATGACCTGAAAGCTTTTGCATATTGTCAAGATTGCCTTTAGTCAACCACTAGTGGACAAGAGAGTGCCCGTCTCCTTGCACCCCTGGAACAGTCGCTGTTCTAATTCTCTTCCATCTGTTTTATTAGGGGAAATTGAACTTATATTTGCCTACTAAGGACTTTGAACATAGTTTCTATCTTCAATTGCAATCTGTATTTTTGGGCATACTTTCCACTGACGTTTAGTCCATTTTTTCTACTGGGGCACGTATGTCTTTTTCTGATTAATTTCTATGAAAGGAACTCCTGTCTATACTAAGTATTTAAACCCATTTTTCAGCCATATATGTCAAGTTTATTTGATGACTTTCACTTTTATTTCTGGCATTTGATATATTGACTTTTTACATAGTTAAATTACCAATAATTTCATTTACCACTTTGACCTCTAAGACACTTAGAAATTGTTCCTCTCCCTGAGATTACAAAATGGAACACATGGAATTTCTACACCGATTTGTCAGGGAAGCTGTCTTTTTGTTTTAGGAAAAACTGTCCTCCAAAAAGTTTTCTTGCTTTCTTCTGCCTCCTGACAGTACATTTAAAAAGACCTTATTAGATTCTGTTTCCACGAAAGGCTTAGTAAAGTCACAGCTAAAAAAAATAGAATCCAATTATGTTAGGGCCAAATAGAGAAAAAAGTAAGCCTAGTTTCGGGACGGGAAGAATAGGAGTTACAAGTTATTATGTGCAAAGCAGCCGTATACTTTTTAGAATGCTAATATTCTCTATCTTTCATAAAAGGGTGGAAGAAAATTCAACACACTTCTTTTCAAACCCAGTCATATTTTTTTTGCCTTTAACTGCAGATTTAAACTCATCCTATGCCACTCCATGCGTCTTAACCGAAGACAAAGCCTGTGTTGGCACAGTACAAACGATTAAGTGATTAGAAAGGGCTTCTTCTGATTCCTCTTTCTACACGTGACTTACTAGGAAAATATGCTGGCAGCGTTGTGCGGGTGTGAGAGCCTGGGCTTGCAGCCGGGCCTTCCCTGCAATCCAGCTCCGCCATTTATTTGCTATGGGACCTGACAAGTTCTCTGACATCGCCATGCCCCCGTTTTCCCTTCTGTAAATAGGGAACTAGTCAGACCTACCCGAGGAGGTGCAAGGATTCCATGAGATAACGCATGTAGAGCACTCAGCACAGTGCCTGGCATACAGCAAATGCATAATCAATGTTAGCTTCTATTATTACCTAAGCTTGTCTTACATTCATTTTTAAATTCTGTGAAGGTTCTATTACCTCTTTTGCTAGTTTCTGTCCTTGTTCCACACAAATGGGTTTTTCTTTCATATCATTCAGTCTTGCTAAAGTTTTGGGGTCATCTCGGAGATCAATCTAATCAAGAAAGGTCAATAATGTCCCATAATGTTACAACTCTTAAAAGATAAATTAAAGCATGTAGTCCCATTCAATCCCCACGTACCAGAAAGAGAGTAAACAAGAGAACTTCACTTTTAAAACCCCGACTAGTATGACTGCTTTCCTTTGGCACTACTTTTCCCCAAATCCTTATTTTTGTATAAAATATAGAGTGTTATCATTATAACTTGCAACTGAGATTCAACGTGCATATCATTTGCTAACCTTTGGTTCCATTTGAGAATAACCCCACAAAATATACCAGAGAGACTCTTCTTCAGCGGGTAAAATCAAAGCAGACATACCTGAGTTCCTATTAATAAAAAGGGTACATTTGGTGCGTATTCCTTAAGTTCTGGTACCCACTCCTCTTTCACATTTTGAAACGAGGCTGGATTTACCACAGAGAAGCATATAAGGAAGACGTCAGTCATTGGATAAGATAAAGGCCTCAGACGATCATAGTCTTCCTAAGGAAGAGAGAAAAACCTCATTATTCCCATTTCTTTAGTTTCTCAGGTATGTAAGATCACGCGGTCAAAGCAGCAAAATCCGGAGAATTCCACCAACAGGAAGTATGACACTCCGCATAATACAAGGCAATTTCATTTGATTTTGTTATTCTTCCTTTTGAGGTTACCAGTGGGCTAAGGATGTGACAGTATCATCAACAACTACAACCAAACTTGGAGGAAATCTGTTGTGACTACTAAACTAGAAACGTTTCAGACTGAAAGCTTGCACCAAGAATTGATTAAAGCTAGACGTTGTCCGAGTATTCTGACTGCTAATGACTAACATATGCTGAATGTGTACCGTGTGTCAGGACGTGGTCCGGACGCTCTCCCCTCCGTTACTCATTTCATCCTAGTAACAACCATATGACAGAAGTACGATACCCCTGTTCTCCAGAGGAGTAAAAGGAGGCACGGAAGTTAACTCTCCTGTGGAAGGAGCTACGGCCAGAGGAACGGAGATGGGATTCGAACCCTGGCGGTTTTACTCAGAAAGCTATGCCTTAACCACTACGGATCTTCACCGAGACCTTCAATCTTTGCTTTCCCTCTTTATATAGTTCTCTTAATTACACGTGAGTGCGGGGTGTAAATTTAAAGATAGAAACATAGAAAGTAAATGCACAAAACTCCCCCTTTCCTCTTCCATTTCTATTCCCTTCCCCCCGTGTAGGTGTTTTTGTGGGTACCATTCTGGTTCTTCTCGCATGCATGTGTCAGCCCACAACTGTCCGTATTCAAACATCTGTAGACAGAAGAGATCAAGCAGCATCCTTCAGCATCTCCTGGAGATCTTTCCAAATGAGAATACATTAGACTGCTATATGATTTCATTTATCTATTTATTTAGTTAATTTATTTATTTAATTAAAAAATTTTTTTAATGTTTATTTATTTTTGAGAGTGAGAGAGAGACAGGGCGTGAGCAAGGGAGGGTCAGAGAGACAGGGAGACGCAGAATCTGAAGCAGGCTCCAGGCTCTGAGCTGTCAGCACAGAGCCCAGTACGGGGTTTGAACTCATGAACTGCAAGATCATGACCTGAGCTGAAGCTGGATGCTTAACAGGCTGAGCCACCCAGGCGCCCCTTATTTATTTTATTTTAGAGAGAGTGAGCATGTTCATGTGCACAGATGTGGGGGAGGGGCAAAGGGGGAGAGGGAGAGAGAGAAAGAGAGAGAGAAAATCTTAAATCGGCACAGAGCCCAATGCAGAGCTCTATCCCACGACCCTGGGATCATGACCTGAGCCGAAATCAAGAGTCTGGATGCTCAACCGACTGAGCTACTCAGGCGCCGCTAGACTGCTGTAAAATTTTAACCTGCCGCTTCGACTTCCACAGAAGGGCTGCCCTATCGATGGCTGTTTTAGTATCTCTCTATCACAAAAGGCAGAGGATCCTGTTTTGCTTACACTACTCCCTATGACACAAATATTCTGCTTATTTACATTCTGGTGAGAGAGCAGTCAGAACCCTATTTTTGTCGTAGTTAGATTCTCATCTGGTTTCAGGGAAAACTATCCTTGACCTCGGCCACCACCCTTCACAACTAAAACGGCACAAACACGGAGCTGAAGTTGTATTAAAAACGCTTTCCACGCAGAGTTCACCAATACATTTCCCTTGCAGGACAACTCTCTTTCCATGTGATCTTCCAACGTTTTTCTTAATATAAGGTTCCACGCAAGCGTGTTAATGTCTCCAATTCTTGACGTTGCAGTTAACCCTTCAGTTTTCCTGTGACCCTTTCAAAAAGCACGCCGCCAGTCTGGAGCCCGGGGAGGGGGCAGTGGAAGGTTTCTCAGGTATCGGCTATTAATTACAAGACAAGAGGAGAAATGCCATCCCCCATCTTCTTTACCCTTCATTTTTACACCAGGGGGCCTCTAATTGGTTTTGAATAGAACAGTGCTCTGGCATTACGAATGGCGTTAATTAATGAAGATATCAGGCAGAGTGGGTGTGAAACACATTGTACCCCAGCTGGTTACTTTAAGAGGGCTACTACAGGGCCGCCTGGGTGGCTCAGCTGGTTAAGCGTCCAACTTCGGCTCAGGTCACGATTTCGTGGTTTGTGAGTTCGAGCCCCGTGACGGGCTCTGTGCTGACAGCTCAGAGCCTGGAGCCTGCTTCAGATTCTGTGTCTCCTTCTCTCTCTGCCCCTCCCCAGCTCATGCTCTGTCTCTCTCTCTCAAAAATAAACATTAAAAACTTTTTTAAAAATTAAAAAAAAAGAGGACTACTATGAAAAATGCAACACGTTTTTACAAAGCAGTTTGAATGTTAAACAGTAGAATGGGTGTGTGAAATAAATATACTTTCTGCTCTGCTGCCTATATAACCACAGGTTGTTGTATGATGGGAAGTAGGACAGCATTACTCTGAGCATCCTACCTCGCACTCTAGGATGCTGAGCAAACATGGGCTCAGCACGGTCAGGGAGTAGATGGGTGGGTACTCTTGTTAAAAGTCTCTCCTTGGGGCACCTGGGTGGCTCAGTCGGTTAAGCGTCCAACTCTTGATTTCTGCTCAGGTCATGATCTCACTGTTTGCGAGATAGAGCCCCACATCCGGCTCTGCCTGCCCTGCTTAGGCTTCTCTCTCTCTGCCCCTCCCCTGCTCATGCTCGTTCTCTCTCTCTCTCTCTCAAAATAAATACGTAAACATTAAAAAAAAAATCTCTCTTCATACACAGATATCCAGTTTTCCCAGAACGATAAATGAGGATACCATCTCATAGGATTCTGAGGAATAAATGAAATAATGCAACTAAAGCACTCGGCACGGTGCCAGGCACATGCGAGAACTCTTCCGAGGCTGCAACATCAATCCTTCATCCCACGGGAAGCCAAGTCGCCTTTGCCTCTGCACATCCACGCCAGGTCCCCTCCGTCTCACACAGGGGCTGGTTTCACATCACAGAGAAGAAACTCTTTTGTGAGAAAGAACATTTTCTCCGCTGGCATCAAAATACACAAATCCAACTAAGGTCTCCTGAGGACAGTATAATTTTCAGATCAATGAAAGAGAATGCTATCTTATCACTGTACTAATTAGTCATTTTGGAACTCAAGAGACTTAAGACTATTTTAAATGTAACCCAAAAGAAAGAAGAAAGAAAGTCAAATTATATTTTTTAATGAAACATTTTTATTTTTCAAGCAAATTGACCTCATCAGGGAAAGAGAATGTGCACTCTTTCTCCAGAAGGGGATTACAAGAAATAAAGAGTAAGTGAATGCCAAGTTCTTTAGAAATGCTTAATACCATTAATGCAAACATTCTACGGAACACAGGTCTGCTGTACAGATTCCTTTCGTAACCACAACAAATACTGACTCTCACCAAGGAGAGACACACAGACATATAGGAAGGAAATTAGCCTAATCATTTCTGAACAGACACCTGTTAAATTGCAGATTTTGTTGGAATTATTAAAGTGTGATAGATTGAGGTTATTAAAAAAAAAAAGGCTAGTATGCTTAGAACTCCTTGGAAGGCAATGTTACTTCTTATGTGTGAACTATTGAAAATGAACTTCTGCCTCTAATCTGCAAGCTAAATAATTGGCAGTTCTTATAAGAAGACCTTTCTGCTTCCATTCAGCATGAGTAATTAGAAGTCCAATAATAGACGGCAAATTAAAAAAAATAAATTATCCCCTATGAATGCTGGACCCTGAATCACCATATGAAATTGTATATTATGTCCACTGAGCAGCAGCTTTTTTTTTTTTCTTAAGTAGGCTCCACGCCCAGCACTGAGCCCAATGTGGGGCTCGAACTCACAATCCTGAGGTTCAAGACCCTGACTGAGACCAAGAGTTGGAAGCTTAACTGGCTGAACCAACCCAGCATCCCTGCCACTGTGCAGTATCTTGAGTGAACTTAATGTGCAATGAAGATTTGGATTGGGGGATCAATAAGCTGAAGCACACAGAATTTTTCATTTCCAGCTGTACATCTGAAATTTGGCAACACAAAGGAAGTTGAATGTGGAACAGCAGCCCTTACTTAAAAGGTTTTTTTAAATCTTTATTTATTTTTGAGACAGAGAGAGAGGGAGACAAAAAATCTGAGCAGGATCCAGGTTCTGAGCTGTCAGCACAGGGCCCGACGCGGGGCTCAAACTCAAGAAACACAAGTTCGTGACCTGAACCGAAGTGGGACACTTAATCGGCTGGGGCACTCACGCGCCCCACAGCCCTTACTTTTAAATAGCCACTTAACCTAAGTCAGAACTCCTCAGAGCTGGTTCTCCGGTGTCCTCCTAATTAACCAATCAATTGTATTTAAACCAATCAATTTAAAAAGGTAGATATTTAAGTATCTCCTCATGGAAACTGGAACATTCTCAGGAATAGAGAAAAGCATATTAAAAACGATTACCTTAACATCAAAACCACGAGAAACAATGGTGAGTTCAGTCAACAGGATTGTTGGATTACTTAGTGAAGTCTTTTACTTCTTACCCAACTGGCAAGGTAACCCAAACTATCAATTTTTTTTTTTAATTTATTTCTAGGAGAGAGAGAGAGTGTGAGCAGGGGAGGGTCAGAGAGAGAGGGAGTCACAGACTCTGAAACAGGCTCCAGGCTCTGAGCTGGCAGTCAGCACAGAGCCCGACGCGGGGCTCGAACCCACGAACCGTGAGATCATGACCTAAGCGAAAGTCGGACGCTTAACCGACTAAGCCACCCAGGCGCCCCCAAACTATCAATTTTTTAAAAGTGTGTCCTGATAGCTTCATAAATAAGCTCTCTCCATTCTTGTCAAGAGTCTGCTCCATGGTGATGACAACCTCAACCCTTGAGAACTATCGTACTTTTACAACCTGGCTGGAATCCGCGACAAGAAGAGACAAGAAATGGGCTCGAGAGGAAACAAGAGGTCTTTATGTGTGACAGAGAATGGCGGCCAGTGCCTCCTCGTAGGGAGGCCTCTCTTCACATACAGCGCAGCCGACGGTGCCCTGAGCGCTCCTAGTTCCGCGCCACCTCTGTCCCCTTCCTGGGGACCTGGGTGCTCCCTCCCACTTTTGTGAATTCTGTGTAAAATGCATGTTTTTAGGATGTGTGTGCCTATTTGAAATGCGTATCTAAAACATATAGCTTAAGCAAAACCACTCACAGTGGACAGCGCAGTCCTTGCCACGTTTTGTGGCACACTGGTCATTTCAAATCAATCAGCAGAGATTCATTGAGCCCATACCATTGCAACATGGGAGATGTTCCAAAGATACGTACACGCAAAGAAAGGAAACAACTGTACTGTCTGGAGCCTGTAGTTTCGTTGAGAATCAATCAGGATGTATGCATATAAAAGATAGTCATGGGTGCCTGGCTAGCTCAGTCAGTAAAGCGTGTGACTCTTGATCTCGGGATTGTGAGTTTGAACCCCGTGTTGAGTGTACAGATTATTTAAAAATCAAATCACTTTTTAAATGTNATGCTCAACCCACTGAACCACCCAGGCGTCCCTAAAAATAAAATCTTAAAAAAAAAAAAAAAAAGATAGTCATACACAATGAAAGAAATGTAAATTAGAGTAGATTGAATATATAAATACTTCATCCGAGATACATTAAAAGGCACCTACTATGTGCCCCAAATGGTGCCAACATCAGGGAAATTAAGGAAAGAGAAGATTCGGATCATAGCTGATTTGTAAAACACCGTGTAAACATGTAGAAAACTCTCTCTTCAGATATCTGTACGTCCAAAAAAAGGCACTGAGCAGACCTCAAGGCCACAGCCTAGAAGAAGATACTGCAGTGCTGGTGTGACCACGCGCAGAAGTTTAGCTTTGAGGAGGAAGAGTGGGTAGGTGGGGAGAGACACAAACATTTCTAACAGCTTCTGCCCAGAGGCAGTTCCTGGTAAGGGAGTCAAACGTACGCCAACACTTCATCACAAGTCAGAATGGGGTAAACGCCAAGAGTTACGGTAATTAGGCAATGCTAAGACAAGACTTACAAGGGGCAGCATCCGAGTAGCGCCTTACCAAATGGAAAGGACTGGCACATATATGACCTGGCCACGTGGCCTTGGTCAGCTCATTTCTTAGAGGCTTAGTTTCTCTGTCCCCAAAATGGGAGAATGTCAGTGACAAATGCTTGGAAGGTTATGAAGTGCTCCAACAATGTGACATACTGCCAACGAGGCCAGGAGGTTACTTCCACTTAGGGAACACTCATTGGTCAAAACCTACGAGAGTTTTCCTCTGTAACGTCCTAGGTTGAGAAAAAGCGAGACCACAGCAGAAGAATTCTTTAACAAGACAGGCCCCAGGTGTCAAAAGTCTAGAATAGCTTCTGACTGCTTTAAGAGAGAGATGAAATGTGAGGCGAGCAGGTAAGAATGCCCCTTACAACCGGTGGCTTACAGAACATGAAGGAGTAACTCAGTCACTTCCAAAGTGCACGGCAGCAATCTCCATCCAACCATCTGTTTCTAGTAAGAAGCCCAAGATAGGTATCAGGCAAGGCTCCTGAAACCCTCCAGCCCCCAAAGGGTGCCCAGAGGCCACAAGCACTCCAGCCAGCTTCAGAAGATGAAAAGTGTTTTGTCTTCAATCCAACTTACAAACACTCCCGCAGCAATTCTCGGTGCTAGCGGCCTGTGAAGGCCTGTGAAGCCTCGGCCTCTCTGTGTAGTTCTCTGGTCACCTTCGAGTTCATTTTGCATTTAACTCTGTGAAATGAAAGTATCACTTTTCACCCCCTTAAAAATAGCTCTGCTTTTCGAGGAAGCCGGGCTGGGTCCCTTTGGGGAGCGTTTGCTTAAGTTTAGTTCAACAAGCATCAGTGAGGAGTTTATTGAATTTGCCCACCCCCTCCGTGGATTAAAGAGAATTGAGGGAGGAGGAAGAATTTTGTCAAAGGGCTATACATTCCTAGCAGATCACTGTTTTCCAAAAGCTTTCCAAATATTTGGCTTTATGGTTATTATTATTATTATTTAATCTTTAATTTGTTGTGAAATGCTATTTCTGGATCACTGGCCTGAGTAGCTGTGGGTAAAAAAAAAAAAAAAAAATTCTTAAAACTGAAGGTTTAGCTTCTAACTTTTGGTGACAGTCATCTTCATGTATTTTGATTCAAAAGAAGTCCGTCTTCCAATTAACTTAACAATGATTTGAGAGCTAGTGAGCTGGCTCTTTGGCTTCTGTTCCATCACTATGTTCCTTCTAACCACCTGACTGATCCTAAGTCCTGTTGGGATGAGCTGGAGAAAAAGAAGAGAAAATGAGACGAAATGAGACGTGGGGCGTCAGCACGACAGCGCCCTAGGGAACCGGCCGGTTATGACCAGCACTTCTTATGACCAGCACTTCCTCGTCTCCAGAAGGAGAGGCCCGAGCTAGAGGGCCATGTCACGTGGTTAGAAATGCCCAACTCACACTCTTCACCCTTGTGAGCAGCCCTAGGAACAGATTTCGTGTGGGAGGAGGTTTCAACTACCGGCTCAGAATCAAGCATTAGGATTCTGTTTTATCGGCGCTGACCCCACAAGGCCGAGAGGATCAAGACTTAGCTAAATATGGCCCTCAGGCAAGCTTCATTTCCCCATCTGTGAAGGGAGAGTAAATATAGCATACACATGTTAAGATAAATGAGAGAGCTGGTCAAGTGTTTTGAGCTCTTCAACAGACAGGCCTGACTTTCCAAAAAAAGACAAACCACAACCTCAGAGCCACTGCGATTTCTTGTGTGCACCGTGAGATGACTTCCCTTGTTGTAAAGGATTTAGGGCCGAAATGCTACATCATTTGCAGCTGTAATTACAAGTCTCTTTGGCTAAAACAGAAGTCGGCTGGCCTAAGGCGTGCAGCAAGGAGGTAAACGTCAGGTCACACTTCCATGCAGTGTCCCCCTTTTCTCATTTTCTCAGCACAAAGTTCATACTGGTGGAGTATTTGTTCATTCATTTATTCCCCTGAGTATCTGCCAGCGAGGCGCCAAGCACCGTACACGCTACAGTGAAAGACAGACATTTGCCCTCGTGAAATCACAGTAGAGCAGAGTAGAGGCAAGTGCCTCTCCACTGGGCAGTACTGTCCGTGTCGGGGTATTTTGGAGATGCGGGGGATGTGTCTGATCGTCAACACGAGTGGGGGAACTCTGCAGGTATTAGGGATGGCAGTCCGCGTGCTACATAACTTGTATTATGAGAAGCGCTCCTGGGTCCCACGTGATTGGTGAGCATACCGCCAGGTGTGCTGCTGAATATGAAAAACCCTTTTATGATAACCTGAATCTGGGACCTAATTCTGTTGCATATAAAAAGCAGAAAGTATTTGTTGTGCGGCTTTAATGAATTTTCTAGGAAGGTAATTTCAGGGTAAATTGAAGGAGAAAGGTAGGCTGTACTTTATTTTGTTCAAAACATTACAGGAGCTGCTTATCATTGTAGAAAACTGCACACCACCGGCAGTATCCCTCTTAGCGTGGAAGCGCCAATAAAACACAATTACATCAGTCAACATGTATAGCTGTGCGTTCATGGTAATTCCACCTATAGGGGTAGGCTTCTGACAAGTTCATTGTGACTTGTGGAGTACTCAGCCCTCAGAACTTAGGAATTTAATATGGAAATAAATATTTTTATTATGAATCACTTCCCTTTTATTCTCCTTCATATTTCATGATGTTACACTGATCCAAAATTATACGTAGAGAGAGGTTATACCTCCTGCAGATTTCATTTGGGGATAAGGATAGGAGACATATTTGTTATAAAAAGGAGAGATGGGCCTGATACAGTGCATTTAACAAGATGAGACAGAAGTGACATGAAATGCAAATCGGGAGAGTTGCTATGAGGGACAAGAGCCAGGTACTAGGAGAGAGAATAGCCAGGAAGACCAGAGTCAGTTGGAAAGTCGTCTTGGAGGAAGTGACACCTAGCCTGAGATCTGTAGGACACTTTAAGGAACCATACACAGGCCAGTATGTGCAAAAGCCCTGAGGCAGAAACGTCCCGGCAGAGGCAGACGCTGAGGGACCTGGGAAAAGGCCAGAATGGCAGACAAGGCAGGGTAGGAGCGGTAGTCATCCTGGATCATTAGAGCCTCCTGCAGTGGAAAGTCATTGAAAGGTTCACGAATGTCAGGGAGGTCTCTGGACAAATCCAAGGTTTAGCTCATGGAGCTGGATGGATGGACAATGTCTTTTACAGGAAGGAGGCCTGTGGGTGGAGAAGCACAGCAAGGAGGAAACTCAAGAGACCGATGCTGGACGCGTTAAGCTTGAGATGTCAAGTACATGGTCAGAGAAGTGTATCTGGAGGAGCCCTCTGCCTTCTGAATTCCAGACCCAGCTCTGAATGCTTCCCTTTGGTGGAATCAGAAGCATCTCAAATGCAACATTTCTGCACTGTACGTATTTCTTCCCCTTCAAATCTGCAACCCCTCCTGTGTTCGCCATCTCGGTAAAAGATATCACCACCCACTCTGACCCGAGCCGGTCCCCAATACCTGGCAAGACAGTTCCTTGCCCAGCTGCTCACTGCCCTTCCCCTCCCAGACTTCCTTGCCTGGGTGGCTCCTACTCATCTTCCCGGCTTTGGTCAAAAAGATCTCTGTATCCAACCCTTCTCTGAGCCCACAATTCAGATTATGAGTCCACTGCTCTGGATTTCCCGCACCCTGGGCCTCTCCTGCCGTCTCACTTCTTACAGTGTAACAGCACTGCCTCTCTTCTCATCTGTACCCTCCACAGACTGCCTGAGGCAGCGGACAATTCAAAGCCTGGCTTATAGCAGTCGCTTACTAAATTCTTGTTGAACTGAACGAGGGTGGTGTGTGGGAAGGTGAAGTCCGAAAGGTACACTGCAGCCGGCTCCCGGCTGGCCTGCGCTGGGCTTGCTACGAAGCTGGAGAAGGCAGATCAAGTGTCTCAATTCTCCAGGCTAACTTCTTACATCGCCGTCACTGCTTTCAACCAAGAGTCAAACTGGCTCCTGCAATTCGGGGCTATTTTTCTATGTTGCATCAATGGGTCCAACCCACCCACCTGAATAATGGGAGCTCTAAAGAGTAGAGCCTCGGACTGAGGCACTCACAGCATTTTTAGTTCCTGCTACTGTTCTTGACCACTGCCCTTCTCATTGCCTTGACATTTACCTTACCTAGGTAAGGAGGCTATTGTGGACTGTCTACCCAGCATCCTTCTCCTACTTCCTCCTTTCCCAAACCAGTGGAGTTTAGACCCATCTTTCCTCTACCCAGACACATGCCTCCAGGGACTCTGACTGCATACTTAGCTAAAAGAATTCCTGGTGGGGTAAGCCAATCATGGAGTTTCATTCCCCACCGTCTGGTCAAAGCCATTGGTTCCTGGCGGGCACCCCCCCTACATAGTCCAATCAGAATCAAGTAGCCTCTGGATTTTCCAAGGGGCTTGTTGCCTGCCCCTGCGCTATCATCATTGGGTCTTGGATGGGCACGTGACCTACGGACTCCAATCAGAATGAAGTATTCCTGAGATTATCCAAGGTAGCTACCCTCCTCCTCTTCTCTCTCTCTCCCTCCTCCCACTCTGTAAGGATTTGCCACTCATGGCCCCCATCTCTGCAGCTCATGGAGACTGTATGGGGATCCCCCCCCACATCAGCCAGTGCTGTGGTCCCTCTATCACACTGGAGTAGGTGTTACCCCAGGACGCGCTACACAGAGGGAGGCATATGTGAGTACCAGGACCGACACTTCCACGGAGCAGCCCTCAGCATCGGGACGGGGGCTACAGGTGACTGGGGCGTCTCATGGGAGGGACTGTGGGGGACCACACATGGATCACAAGACAGCCAACACACAACTGGGATTATGGAAGGGCCAGAGCCAGAGGAAACACCATATGTGGACTAACACCTGCCTTCCTCTGCCTTTGCGGACAGGGAATACACTTAGGAAGCCTGAAGACTCATTGATATATACACTTACTCCTGGGCTTTCGATCTACTAGGAAGCCGAACAGCAAGAGCAGACCCTGGGAACTACACTCCGATTAAGCCTGAAATGCTGGTATTCTCCATGCCTGGATGAGCCAGTCAAACTGCGTGGAGGAGTGAAACGTGACTAACAGGCCCATTTGGAATCTGAGTATGTGAACCACACTCCTTGGCCAAACATACGGTGCAGTCGGCCATCGGAGGACGAGGAAGATCTCTGGGCAGGCGGTGAAGATCAGGAGAGCCTCACGTAGTTTACACACACGCTTTCATGGAACAGATCCTTTAAAGATGCACACTGTTCGCTGGGGTGATGACCACTTCTGCAGCTAGGCAGAGGTGGTGGTTGTGCGATCCTGTGACTGTACTACACGCCACTGAACTGTACACTTTAACATGAGGAGTTTTATGTTGTATGAGTTTCATTTTCATTCCAGAAAAATACACACAGGTCCACAAGTATGCAAAGCCGGGGCCAGTATACACTGGCGTGCATACACACACACACACACACACACACACTCAGGGAGATTTCTGAAATTCAGGGAGATACTACACATGGCAGAAACATCCAACACATCAACCCCTTGGGACCGGGCTTAGGTCACCATGACACTCCTCCACAGGGTTGAGCAGGCTTATCCTTTGTGAATGTTCTAGACCCCTGACACGACCTGTTCTGCACTACTTCCCTCATCCGCGCCTCCCACCCCCACTCTGGACGACAGAAGGTTCCCAGCAGAGCCCTTCCAGGCCCGCAGCACGTAACCGCACACCTTACTGCAGCCTATTTCACTTCCCAGGCCCGAGAAGAGCAGCTTGCTTCCGCTTTCATGAGAGGTCCAACTCTCCCTGACCCGGCACTGTTAGCCTACGACGTAGGGCAGCTCCCACCTTATAGATGAGGAAGCCGAGGCTCGAAGGAGCCCGTCACGTGTCCAGAGGCACAGGCGAGTGGGGCAGAAGTGAGGCAGGAATGCATTCCTAAGAACTAGTTTAGGTCCCTCTTAGCCCCTTTATTTTAACCAGATCGTAGGTTTTAGACACAGACCTTTTGAATCTGAATCACAGGCTTACTAGCTGTGCGGCCTTGGGCAAGCTACTCACTAGGGACTAAGCTTTGGGAAGAAGACCGAATGAGCTCTGGTATGAAAGGCACTTAGTGTACATGGTGGCTGCTAGCTTATGACCATGCCCAGTGGCGCTCCGTCTCCGTTCAGTTTCAGCCGATGTGGGGCAGAGGAACAAACAGGTGGCAAATGAGGACTGAGGTAAAATCGACTTTGTGAAAAGCACACTGAGTGGTTTTTGCAGGTTTAATAAATGCATTTGTTTTGGGGCGCCTGGGTGGCTCAGTCGGTTCAGCGTCCGACTTCGGCTAAGGTCACCATCTCCCAGTTCAGGGGGTGGAGCCCCGCACTGGGCTCTGTGCTGACAGCTTAGAGCCTGGAGCCTGTTTCAGATTCTGTGTCTCCCTCTCTCTCTGCCCCTCCCCTGCTCACGCTCACTCTCGCTCTCTCTCTCAAAAATAAATAAACATTAAAAAAATTTAATTAATGCATGTTTACATAGCAGGCAAGGACTGAATGCAGGCATTTTATTAAAATACCCGAAAACGGCTGCACCAATACACATCAAGCATGTTTCTTTTTATTTAAGTTTATTTATTTATTTGGGGGAGGGGATGGGTGGAGAGAGAAGAGAGAGAGAGAATCCCAAGCAGGGATTCAGATATTAACCTCAGAGCCGTGAGATGATGATGTGAGCCGAAACCAAGAGTGGGGACACTTAGCCTGCTGAGCCACTCAGGCGCCCCTCAAGTATATTTTCTAAAACAAAGGCTAATGAGACCCGAACAGTGAAAAAGTGTCACACACACGTGGACTATGACACGGCCACCACGGTGCACACACCCACAGTCCGTTTTTGGTGGCTGGCTGTAAAATGGCAACGGGACACGCACCTTTGTGCCAGCAGTCCCGTGGGTTCCAAGAGGCTCAGCCAATCCAGAAGCGGGACGTCCCCCTGTAAAGAACCTGACTAGGGAGATGGGACATGTACCGAAACACACGGAGAGCCAGGGAAACAAAATCAAAGAGAAGTAACACTACAGGCAGACGAGGAAGCTGGCAACAATAAAACTTGGTAGGAAAAGCACCAGATAAATGCCCTTCTCCGTGGTGTATCCTCACAAAACCCTTGGAGGCATCGTCGGCACGGGTGCCCCGATCCCGCCCTCCAGGGCACCGAGGACGGCAGCTGAGCCCAGGGCACTGGGTGAAGTGGTGTCGAAAGGTTCCCGGGAACAGCAGGGCCGCCCGGGGGGTGGACGGGGGGCGGCGGGGGAAGGAGGTAGTGTGGTTTTCAGACTTAGAGGTGTGGGCCCTACGGTCCAGCCAAACTGCACAGGAACCTGCGTGGCTCCAGCTCCGAGCCTGCCCTGTGCGCCCCACTAAGGTGAGTCCTGTCGGGGCCCGCGGACCAGCAAGGCGACTCCTTCACTGAGGGTGCTATGTGCTGCCTGGGAGATCCAGCAGCGCACCTCTCCCTTAAGGGAGGTCAGGCGATCCAGGAAGACGCAGGCATCAAGGGGAAGGCCTTGGAACGGTGAATTACAGATGTGGAGCCAGAGGGCCTGGCCTGAGGTCCCGCTTTGCCTCTTGTGGGCTGTGCGTGTGACCTGTACAGGCTGTTTCAGACTCAGGTCTCTGAGTCTGTTTTCTCGTTCATTTATCTCCCAGGGGACAGGCAGATTAATATCACCTATCTCACAGGGTCGTTGTGATGGTTAAATGAGAATGAATGAGTCCAAAGAAGGCCTTGAATGCAGGCACAAAATTAATGACTGGAGGTGCATACACTAAGTGGCACAGGAATTTGGAGAGGAGACAATTCGTCCACCCCCCCGAGGACTAGAAAAGGCTGCGTGGAAAAATCCATATTACCTAATGCTTCTGTATTAGTTCCCAGCCACAGCACAGGTCTTCAGAAGACTTCCCTGGCCCCCCACTGTACCCCTTAGAAAGTCCAAACCCTCGAGCCTGGTGTTGGAGGCTAGCCACGGCTGACATCAGATTCCCTTCCTAACTTCTTTTTTTTTTTTTTTAATATTTTTATTTATTTCTAGGAGAGAGAGAGAGAGAGAGACAGACAGCGTGAGCATGGGAGGGTCAGAGAGAGAGGGAGATACAGACTCTGAAACAGGCTCCAGGCTCCGAGCTGGCAGTCAGCACAGAGCCCGACGCGGGGCTCGAACCCACGAACCGTGAGATCATGACCTAAGCGAAAGTCGGATGCCTAGCCGACTAAACCACCCAGGCGACCCTCCTTCCTAACTTCTGTTTATGGGCTTTTCTGGGGACCACCCGATGGAGGCAGCCTGCTCTTCTCCTTCCGTTCCTGTGCGCCTCCTTCTGGGCTTTCCTCTTGGCCTGGAATACCTCGTCTCACCTGTGTCTTCTCCTCACCCCAAGCCACATACACGGGCCATCTCCTCAGCTAAGGAAACCGTCCGGACCCTCTCCCCACCATCCCCCGAGCTGGGAGTATTCCTTCCCGCCTCCCACTGTCGTTAACACCTGTAGGTATAGTAAACAAATCAAGGGGGACTGTGGCAGGGCACCCTAAGAATCTGACATGAGGCTACATGTCTTAGGCTGCCCTAAGAATTCGATTCATGAAAATCAAACCGTAATCGTTCTTAGTCATCTGCAGTGTGGGTCACACCAGAAAACACCTAAATCGAATCAAGGGGACTAGCACATAACCAAGGAAAGCCTGTAACCTAACACGGTATGTTTTGGCCCAGCGGAAAAACGGGTTAAGTGAAAAGTCGCGGTCTATACAGACTCTACGCAGAGTCTCGCAAAGGAGAAATTGCACAATTAGAGTATCAGTGTCCCCTCAGCTTGGCCTGACGGTAAGATCTTGGAAGTGGCGGACACAAAGATCCCGGTCATTAGAAGGCCGCACTCTCACGTGGAAGGAGAAGTTCAACACGGCTTCCAGGATGCAGATAAAATATAGTGTCCCTCTCAGACTTCTAACCGTGTGTGCCCCAAAGCCTCCATCCCAAGCAAGCCTCTTCTGAATTCATTTTCCCAGGTCCCTCGATGCTAAGGACAGGCACACTGGAGAGCAGGCCCTGGTAAGAATGTGCATCCGCTATAACTCAGTTCTTCAGAGTCATGTTTTCTAATTGTATATAAAAAGTGGGGATGACTTCAGTTAAATCCCAGCCAACTGAACACATGCATTTATCTCAGATCGCTCCAAAATCCTCTACAATTACAGTAATTAAAAAAAAAAAAGGCAGAAAGCCACAGGAACCAAGCAAACCAGTAAGGAGACAAAAGCCACCCAATTTTAGAAGCTAGGATGCAAAGGACTGAGTGGGAAGGGACTTAGCGGACTCGGGGGGGGGGCAGCAGGGAGGGGAAGGCCAGGAAGCACCTATCCTGCACGACAGGAGCCCTGAAGGTGCACGCACGGGGGTGGCATGTTCTTCTGCACGTGGGTTGAGGCCGGAGCCACAAACAACAGGATGGAATGAGTCTGCTTGAGAGGCAGTTAAATCCCAGATTCCACTCTCCTATCGCAGTGAGCACGCTCCCCGACCCTGACGAAAGGCAGAGGTGTGGAGCGTCTGGGAAGGATAGACAGAGGGTTCCCTGGATGGGAGGACGGGGTCCAGTTGAACATACTGAGCACGAGGCCAGGGCACGTGCTACAAGTCAAGCCTCCTACTCTGCTTCCGGCGCTCGCCTCCCAGAACGGCCGCAGCCCAAGATGAAAGACCAGAATCTGATGTTCAAGTTTCCCCAATGAAAAGGCCCTGACAGATCACCTCTAGCAGTGGTTCTCAACTGGGGGTGCCAGGGAAAGTGAGGGGTGACGTTGCCCCAGGGGAACATTTGGCAATGTCTGGAGATGCTTTTGCTTGTCACGACTGGGGTGGGGTGCTACAGGCACCTAGTGGGAAGAGGCCAGGGATGCTGCTAAATGTCCTACAATACACAGGCCAGCCCCCCCCAACAAAGAATTTTCCAGTGAAAATATCAATAGTGGTGAGGTGGGGGAACCCTGACCTTCAGTAAGGGCTAGAGTCAGCCGGCTGGACTCGCACACAGAGCTTCCCACATGTCCCAGTGCCACTGTCACAAAAATGAATGGACCCCTGAGGAACGACCGTGAAGGACAGAGACCAAAATGTGATACTCTGCAGGGAGACAAAAACTTTGAATAACTCATTAATAGCCCCAGAAAAATCAGAGAAGATGCTCAATCAAAAAAAAAAAACAAGACAAACCAGACATCAGAAGACGTCAAAAGAAGGAAAACAAAAAAAGGAACATCTGAAGAATAGGAAAAGGCTCTTAAAAATTAAAAATAGAATCGCATTTAAGAAAACAATAGAAGGGGTGGATGATAAAATTGAGGAACTCTCCCCAAAATAAACTAAAAAGACACAGAGGGAGCAAACATATATATATAAGGACCAGCCCAAGAACGCCAACATCTAAATACTAGGAGTTCTAGTGTAACAGGAAAGATTAACTGGAAACTAAGAGATCAAAGAAATAAACCAAGAAAGTTTCTCAGAACTGAAGGACATGAGTTTTCAGATTGAAAGGGCCCATGAAACCTAGCTGGATCCTATCCCAAAGCCCATGTTTGCGACATTTCAGGAGGGCAAAATGGCAGATTCTAAAAGTTTCCAGAGAGGAAAACCAGGTTCTTGACAACAAATCAAGGATCAGATTGGCATCAGACTTTTCAGTAGCATACATGGAGGCTAGAACACAACAGAGCAATGCTTTCAAGATTCTGAGAGGAAAAGAAGAAGAAGAAGAAGAAGAAAAGGTTTCCAATCTATTTTCAAACTGTCAATCAGCCATGAAGAAAATAAAAACATTTTGAAAAATACTAGGCGTCAAAAGCTTTGCCTACAGTGTACCTTTTCTGAGAAAACGAATAAAAGATATGCTCCAGCACAATGAGGGACTAAACCAAGAAGACTTGAAAAATACAAGTAGCGGGCACCTGGGTGGCTCAGTCAATTAAGGATCCAACTCTTGGTTTCAGCTCCAGTCACAATCTCACGGTTTGTGGGTTTTGAGCCCCGTAGCAGGCTCTGCACTGATAGTGGGAGTCTCTCTCTCTCTCTCTCCCTCTCTCTGCTCCTACCCAATTCATGCTCCCTTGCTCTCAAAATAAATAAACTTAAAAAAGAAAAGAAAAGAAAAACAGAGATCTAATCCAAGACACAGATCCCAAGGGAACGCCCAAAATGATGAAGGACAATCCCAAGCTGTGCAGCAGGCTAGAGGAGACCAGCCCAGACTGGAGCACATCACAAGTCTCACGACAGGTGTCTCCAAGAAGAAACTGATAGAATATATGACATGTTTGATTGCACAGAAAGGCAAGTTCGGGGTGGAACAGAGACACATGCAGTGAAAACAGCAAGGGAAGAAGCAAGATAATTAATTCCAGGGAACAAAAGGTGGTACAAGAAGGGAAGAATAATTATAGTACACTACATGGCTCAACTAAGACAACATAGTGATCAAAATACAAACACTGAACAGTGGTCCAACAGAAATTACGCTCTAGCTACCGTGCAAGGATAGATGGGAAGTGGAAGGCATGCGTGAAAGAGCTAAAGCCTCATCATTCATGGTGTGAAGTCAAAAGACAGTTTTTGTTTTTACCAAAATAAACAGCTAAGAGTTAATGTTTATTTATTTTTGAGAGAGAGAGAGACAGAGTGTGAACAGGGGAGGGGCAGAGAGAGGGACACACAATCCGAAGCAGGCTACAGGCTCTGAGCTGTCAGCACAGAGCCCAACATGGGGCTCAAACTCACGAACTGCGAGATCATGACTTGAACTGAAGTCAGATGCTTCACTGACTGCGCCATCCAGGCGCCCCAAAAGCTAAGAGTTAAATGAGAGTAGGAAATGGCTTTTCTGTAGGGGAAGTGGAGAGTGATCTTTTGTTTCTCCACAATAAGATCTCATAAAACTGTTGGGTCTTTAAACTGTGTGCATATACAACTTAATACAAATGAAATGGCTTTTTAAAAAACAGCATAAAGTATAAAGAAGTAAATTTCTAAAAATATTCAATATCACCATGTAGAGCCAAACACTAACATTTTGACAATTTTGTTCCAATTTTTTCTTCACATATTATATATGTGCATATTTTTCAAAGTTGTAATCATGCTATATATAGTTTCGATTCCTGCTTTTCACACTTAACACATCATTAGCCTTTTCACATATCTTTAAATATTTGTTGAAAGCAGTTTTTAATGGCTATGATTATTCCAATATACATCATGCTGTCATTTAACAAATCCCATTTTACCACGCATTAATGCATTTATAATTTATCACTATTATAAAAATCACTGTGAAACATATAGTTTCACGTAAATTTCTGTGTGCTCTGAACGCTTCCGTGGCATAAATTCGTAGAAATGGGTCACTGAAATGGTCTTTGCCAAATTAACCCCCAAACAATTCGGGTCCAGTTTTACTCCCAATAACGGTGCCCAGAGCATCAGGTTCTCTGACTCCTCGGTAGCAATTTTTTCATCTTGTCCAATTTGATAGGTAAAATCAAAAGTCCGTATTTGCATATCTTTGCTTACTAGTCTGTATTTGCGTACCTCTGAATATTGGATGTTCCCTGGCTATAGCAGTACCCCATGGGGATACAGCCCAAGACCCCCCAGTGGATGCCTGAAACTCCAGAGAGTTCTGAACCCGATTCTAGATCTGTACACACAGACCTATGGTACAGTTTAGGCTATAAATAAGGTGCAGTTAGAGATTAACAATAAAAACAAATTAAAACAATTTACTATAATGGCATTTATGTGAAGTGATCCCTCCCCCCGACAAAATGTCTTACTGTACTGTCCTTCCCCTTCTTGTGATGATATGAGATGATAAATGCCTACCTGATGAGACGGAGTTAGGTGAATGACATAGGCATTGTGAGGCTACTAACTGATCTTCTGACGACATGTCAGAAGGAGGATGTTTCCAGACCTCAGCTGACCACGGGTAACCAAAGCTGTGGAAAGCAAAACCCCAGATGGGTGGTGCTACGGTATGCTTTTCTTCTTTGTGTGAGGTTTTAGTTTATGTCTTATGTCTATTTTACCACCGAGAGCACATGGTAAATTAATCCTTTGGCAACCTTATTTATATCTGGGTCTCTTAGGAGTTAACACAAATCGGACCCATGGACACAATGATCCGGGAGGCCTGGGATCGTGTTTCTGAATCTCAACGGCCCCGCTATCAGTGGGGCTCTGGGCAAGCAGCCAGCCATAAAGACAATTTATGTCAGCCCTCACATTTTGCCATTTCCACCTTCCCATGGCACATCCCATTTCTACTCGTATTTTGGTTATCTGTATTCCCACTTGAGTCTAAATTCCTATCTGATGGGTCTTTATTCCTCACCTCACCTGTATTTAACAGATACTCTGATATCTGGTGAATAAAGTTATAAAGGTGGGGGAGGGGGGCAGGAGACAATGAACAGAAGTGTAGGCAGAACCAGAACACTGGGACGGGAGAGGGGAGACTGTCCCATGGCTCCCTGAGGAAGGGGTGAAAACAGTGCCAGGAGCACACGGGCAGTAGACCTTTACTTTCTGCCTCGGAACCCAAAAGCTGGTTCCCAGAGCCTTGGGTAAAGTGTCCACATAAGAAAGACTGACAAAAAGGAATAAAAAGGAAAGACAAGGATTATTCAGCCATAAAAAGGAATGAACTACTGATCCATTCTACAACATGGATGACCTTTGAAAACATTACATCAAGTGAAAGGAGCCTGACACAAAAGGCCGAATATTGTAGGATTCCATTTATAGGAAATGTCTAGAACAGGCAAATCCACAGAGACAGAAAGTAGATTAGTGGTTGCCAGGGGCTGAGGGGAGAGGAGAATGGATAGTATCGTTAATGTGTATAAGGTTTCTTCGGGGGATGATGAGAATGTTCTGGAATTAAATAGTGGTGATGGTCCCACGACTTCGCAAATATATAAAAGCCACCGAAGGTGAATTGAATCTCAATTTTTCAAAAGAGAGGAGAAGTAAACTTATACACTGAGCAGTTTGGTCCTCCAGGAATTTCTAAGGAATCACTTTCTTCCTAACACCAGCTTGCCAGACTGATGCTTCCACACTGCCCTGTTGGGTGGGGGCCACAAGATGTCGCAGCTGCCCCCAGGGGAGCAGACAGCATTTGTGTCTCCCTTCCTCAGTCACGGAGTCAGCCCACTCCCCCTCCCGCCTGCCTTTAACAGAGTGCCACAGGACACTCTGGAGGGGTGCCTCACATAAAACACACTCAAGGACTCCTACACTTGCCAGAAAATGGTTCACATCCTGGTCAATATTTTATCCAAATAGCCCCGGCAGCGTTTCTGCTAATGGACACTATGAGTTAAGAAATGAGTTCTATTATACTTAAATGGGCCATGCTTTAAAATGACCACGTATAATCTGATTTTAAAGACCTTCAATGATGTCCAGACAGATCAGAATCCCCTTTAAAATGAGCTGATTAGAAAGCCAATATGGGGGCAATGTCAAGTCATCAGAAAGTTTCTTTCCAGAATAATCTTTCTGACAGATTTGCCTAAGCCCCACACTCACCTAGCTCCTATGGGATCCCCCAACCTTGTGCTAAGTGCTATGCACCACATGCAGTCCCCTTCTGAGGGCTTATAAACTGGGTGCTGAGTGAAGATTTATTCATGAGGAAGACCAAATGCTAGACTGGGACCTATACACAATTTCTCAGTTGAAATTCAATGAGGAGATTCAACTGCAAGATGGCTGGAGTCACAGAGGAAGAGGTCACAGGATGCCTCAGCCTCAGAAGGACCCTCTCACTTTGCGCAGGCTAGACAAAGACCTGACACCCACCTGACCCCGCCCCCCCCCCCAGTGTGGCACGGACCCTGCCACCTATCTCCTCTGTTCCCCTCACATCAGCCCCTTCCCCATCCCTGCAGAGCCAGAGCCCACTAGAAACACCTCAAGGTAGTGTGAGCCCCGAACCAGCTCACTGGGGGAAGACAGCCCTTTGAAAAGTAAGCTGGGATAAATGGAATTTTAATTGAACCAGACAATCGGGAGTAAATGTTCTCTCTCAATGGCAGCATTAAAGAGGGGGCATACTTTGAGCCGACACATTTATAATCCCAACCATTACGCCACTTGAGAAAGGACGGTTTTTCTTATACGGGAACAAGTTTGGAAAAAAAGAGAGGGAGGGAGGGAGAGGAGAAGGAAGGAAGGAAGGAAGGAAGGAAGGAGGGAGGGAGGGAGGGAGGGAGGCCGGCTGGCCGGCCAGGAGAACAGGAGAGAAGGACACTTACACAGAAAGCTTTGGTCAGCCAGAGTAATTACTGCCCAGATGCATGTTTGAGTAACAGCCCTTCCTCCAACTGCTCTTGGTGACCTGCCTGGGGAGTTTTAATACAAAAGGACGTCATAGCCCATCTGTTGCTCTGGAACTAATTTAGCACAAACCAAACTGGCATGGTCCTCAGGGGCAGGTCTGTCACCACCCAGAGTGCTAACCTCAGCCACGGTGAACAGAGCAGGGCTCAGGCCCCAATCTGTCCAGCTGCTTAAAATAGAAGAGAAAAGAATGCCTTGGCACTTACACCTCATCAAAGAATACCAGTGGAGTCTACTATGTGCACAGTCCTGGGCCAGAAAGCACACCAACGGAGCCAAGGGCAGCTTAGGAAGTTCTGCTTCAATTTTCTCCGGAAAGTGCCCTCGGTCCGCCCTCCACCAGACAGCTGAGTAGGGAGCTTCGGTTCGTTCCAACAAATATGGAGAGTCCCAACCTTGTGTAAAGAACTAGAAACAGGGTGTATGGAGGTGTGTTTGCTGGGGTGGGGGTTAAAAAGTGACTACATTATGTTCCTTGCACTCCAGGGACAGTGTCTAAGATAGGGGTGCATGTGTGTGCATGTGTTGTGTGTGCGCAGTGTGTATGCATACAGTCTGTGTGTGTGTGTGTGTGTGTGGTGTGCATATGTGTGTGGTATATATGTGGCTGAGGGGGGAGTGTGGGGAGCAGTGGAATGAGGAGGAGTGTGGGCGAGGACGGGGGAGAGGGGGAGGCGGCTTGCTATGAGGATGTAGTAAGTGCACAAATACTCATTAACTCAGCAGTCGGACTTTACAGCCCACGTCAGAGGGTCTGTTGTAACAGACACATCCCAGAGTTTCTGATTTAGGAGGTCTGGGGTGGAGCCCAAGAACCGGGATTCCTAACAAGTTCCCAGGAGAGGTCTTTTGGTTCGAGAAGCCCATCTGAGTACCAGTGCAGTAATTCAAACTTTTGCTGAGCATCTAGTACGTGTAAGAATCCAACCTGAGCACTTTCTCCACCTACAAATTGACCTGGAGAACCCCTACTGAGCTTAGCTCTCAGGAGCAGTTCATTTCCTGTGGACAGAACCCGGCCCTCTCTGGCCCCCCTGGCCCCCAGTGAACTGAGGGGGCGGGGCACCGGCTCCCCTCCCATCACTCAGTGTTGGCTGAAGCGTGAGCTCCCCGGGGCAGGGCCAGTGCCCGCCTCTCCTGTAAGCCCTGTCCTTAGCACAGGTCCCCCGGCCAGATGCGGTACTCAGGGAATGTTTGCTGACCAACTGCATGAATGTCATCATTGCATCGTGACAGCCGCAGCGTCGGCAGCACCAGCTGGAGGATGCGGGGGTCCAGGCAGATGCGGTGTCAACGGGGACAGCTCAGGAAGGTGAGCAAAGCGAGCGGCAGGTGGGAGAGGCAGTCTCTGGTGGGAAACAGGGAATATTCAGTGGTAAGTGGGACACACAGATTTGAAACTGTTTCACCTGGTAAGAGTTTTCCCCTAGAGGGAGAAAAGAAAGGCCTAGGGCAGTCCCTATGGGACAGAAAAGGCACCTTTACAGGCACCACAGCCGCCCTGCCCGGCAGCCCAGCCCACAAACAGCAAGCTCCTGCCAAGTCAAGGCCAGCAGGCAGAATAGGTCAAGAAGAGTGGGGAGGGTGTCCCGCCTCCTCGGCTGGAGGAAAGTCAGCATCAGTTAGCAGAGAACTTTCCTGGTCCCCTGGTCCCCTTCCCAGGCAGAGGCTACACCTGTCTACAAAGAGCACCGAGCTCCTTCCACACCCTCACCAGCACCTCAGCCATCTGTACCTGTATCGCCTAGGGGGAGGCCTCTTTTTAAGCAAGAGTGTAGGTTAATGAACAAATTAACAAAACACCCTAATCTTCTAGGGGATGGTGTTTACAGCAGTCATTTTAGCGGCAGCCTGAACTATTCCACTTATAGCCACACATTCTACCAGCCCTTCTAGCTAGAAGAGCAACATACCCCAGGGGCGCCTGGGTGGCTCAGTGGGTCAAGCGCCTGACTTCAGGTCGCGATCCCACAGCTCATGAGTTCAAGTCCTGCGTCCAGCTCCTTGCTGGCTGTGCGGAACCTGCTTGGGATTCTCATTCTCCCTCTCTCTCTTTGTCCCTCCCCCGTGCAGAAGCACACGTACGTGTGCACTCTATCTCAAAATAAAGAAATAAACTTAAAAAAATAGAAAAGCGATGCACTTAGAAAGTACTTTTTGTGTGAAACATTCAACAACAGAATACATGCGATGCAAGAGACATTTCACACCATCATGCTGATTAGCGTGGGCAATTTAATGTAAGGAACCCAGGGCCTGGGGTGGGACAGCTTGGCCTGGAATCTTGCTGTTGCCTGTCACCAGCCTCGTGGCCTGGAACGAGTCGTAACCTCTCTGAACCTGAAAAATGAGGCACACACCGCTTGCTTCCTTTACTCACAGAGCAGGTGAGAGAGAGGCCCCTGGGAGGTACCAAATGCAACATGCTTTGTGCTCTGTAAAAATGTCACTCAGCGAAGAGTGTGTCGTTATTAAAACCCAAATTCTACCCTGAGTCTGGGCGGGGCTGGCAAGCCTGTGGATTGGGAGAGAAGCGGCTGGTTCCCTACTCCCACCAGTCACTTGAAACGAAACAGTGACAACAATAAATCCCTTCCCCCTACTTTCGTGTTCCTTCTATTAAAATCAACAAGCAACACAGCACCAGATTAATATCTCTCTAATTACGGAGTTGTCAGTTACCGAGTGAAAAACTCCATAATTTAGTTATCAGCTCTGTTCTATACGTTGACACCAATACCAGGGATCTGGGGTCCACAGAGACACATTTGGGACCCCCCAGGCCTGTGCTCCCCATGCCCTTCCTTCTCACCCAGAATATGAGCTCCCCAAGACCCTCTGCCTGCACAACCTCGTTTAATCCAACGCTCCCCAGGCTTTCATTCATGAGACAGGGAAGACTGTGTTCTGCACACAGTAGGGTGGAGGGGCCTTGAGTGAAATCNCAACCTCGTTTAATCCAACGCTCCCCAGGCTTTCATTCATGAGACAGGGAAGACATTATGTGTTCTGCACACAGTAGGGTGGAGGGGCCTTTAGTGAAATGACAGAGGCTGGACAGCCCAAGCCCAGGGCTGCCTATTGGCCCTACCCCAACGCCTTGAGCCTAGGAGCTGGGAAGCTCAGATTTGATGACTCCACGAGGAGGTGCAACTATAGTCCCCATTTTACAGATGAGGAAAACTGAGGTTCCAAGAGGTCAAGACCCTCGCTGGGGAGTGGGCCCTGGCAGAGTAATGTGGGGGCTGGCCTGGAACATCACTGTCAGCAGGAGCCTGGTACTCAGCCCACGGTAGCTGAGAGTGACCAGGGCCACCACACGCACCATCTCTAATCCCCACGGCAACCCGGTGAGGTAGACATTATCTCCCCCGTGTGCAGGGAGGGAAGAGCCAGCTGACCGACGGCCTCACAGCTACAGACAAGAGGAGCTGGGACTCAGATTTGGTCTGGGGAGGAATCCCAAACCCGCCCTTTCACGGCCAAGCTGCCTCCTCCTCAGAAGCTCTAGATGTGAGAGGCCTCAGGGAAGTACTGGGAGACCGTGCACCGGTGACCACTGAGCCCCCAGGCTCTAGGTGGGGGTGTAACCGATGCCTGCTGTATACCTCCATCCTAGAACTCCTTTGAACCTTGGAGGCTTCTGTATTAAATAAAACTTTTCTCCAAGAAACCGGGTGTGCCTGAGGCTATCATCTGAGGGCTATCGCCTTAGTCTCTGGTTAACCTTTTAGCAGAAATGAATTGAAGCCAAATGAGAATCGACTCACTCTGAGAAATATTTGTTGTGCCCCTTCCATGCCCCAGGCACCAGACTAAGTGCAGGAAACGTGGTGGAGAAAAAGAAGGACCAGGTTCTCGGTCCTCATGGAGTTCAGAGAGAGCAGGAATCGGCCCCAGAGGGACTGGCAGGCAGTGGATCCACTCGGGGAGCCCCGGGCCCGCTCCCGGGAACCGGCCACGGCTACCCAGCCTCCTCGGAGGGCCTCCCCATGCTCGCTCCCTCGCTTCCTCGTACAAAGCAGCTGCCTGCCAGAAACTAAAAGAGGAACAGCAAAGTGCTGAGGGCACGGAAAGCGGCTCCTGGATCCTGGCTTGCCAAATTAGGGCAAAGCCAAGCCCCTCGGAGGGAATGGACATCCAGCTGCGACTCAAGAATTTTAGCTTCGAAAGACCTGTGTGGTCTTAGGTTTTCTTTCTTCGTAACTGCTTTTCCCTTCCCTCCAACTTGCAGTTTGCTCTTCTGTATCTGAGACCTCTGGGCAGTAGTGCCCACGCATGACAACACATGCGTCCCTGCTAGAAACTGATACCCCCGGGGAAAGCTGCTTTGTTTTGTCATATTTTAATGCCATGAGGTCTCATCTCCTAAAGCCCCCAATTCCACAACAAAACCGCAAACACCCAGTTTGCCACAAGGCCCCTGACCCATGAGCTGTCAAACAACACTGTTTGGCATCCTGGCACACGCCCAAATGACAACAGAGGCTCGGGGCCCTTGAGGCTGCACACGGCCCCTCCCCACTCGGCGCGTCCCGGAGCCCAGAGGAGGGGGTCCGAGCACACCTGTGCCACCCACTTCTGAGACACCCGCTGGGAAGCTCTGGTTCCCAGGGTGTAAATGGCGGTAAACCTCAAGAAAATCATGACAGAAGTGGAGGAGCCAGCCAGATCAGCCGGCCAGGAAGGGGACAGGGCCCTTCGGCACACAGATCAACCATTCGGAACTGATGCAGGCTGTCCCCCATCACCCCGCCCTGAGGCTCCTGCTGGTGGGACTGGGCTCTGAGCTAACCTATCCCAAAGCCACATCAGAGCGACAAGAAGGGGAGCACAGGGCATGCAGTCACCGCAGAGGCTTTGGAGCCAACAAAGGCCGTCCACCTTCCCAACGCAGAGGAGGAAACCAGCATTCAGTGTAATATGGTGCAGGCTGGGGATATAAATAGCTTCTAAAAAGGTTAGGGAAAAACGCACAGACGACAAATCTACAGTAGGTTACTAAGGGAAAGCAGGATGCTTGGTGCCAGCAGCTCACCTGTTGAAGCTGTGCTGGGGGGGAACTCTGTGACTTCTCCCGAGGGGGCCCCTCAGGGACGCAGTGGGGGTCTTCTGACACCTGCAGCCTGAGGGTGTTTTCCGAGCCCTCCTGAGGTTCCCCGCAGGCCCCCTCCAAAGTAAGGAAAACCCTCTTCTTAATTACATCTCTGTCTATTTTGCATTCGCCTACTCACTCTCAACTTCTTCATCTGGCAGGCGTGTACCTACACAGGTACTGGGAGNTCATTAGGCCCTTAGGTGCTGCCCCTCGAGACACACAGAAGGCGGGGCATTCCAACGCTGCCTCCCCTGGATATTCCCTTCTGGAGGGAAAGTACTTCCCTGGTTGCCCAGAGGGCTTGGAGGTCAGCCACAGCTGCTGGGCTCTGTCAAGTAAGAAACAGATCTCCCTTGGCACTGAAAAGCCAACCCCAGGGACACCTAAGTGAAGGGTATTTATGGCTCTCATGTACGCATCCTTGAATCTGTGTGTTGCAGTGAACAGACGTAGCAGCAGCACACCCGAAAGCACACAGATGGACTTCCACTCACCCAGGCAGTGGCTACATCTGGAACTTTAAGGGAACCCCAAAGCACCCCCAACACACACCCTCCTGAGTGCGGGTATTCTGAGACCTGGGATAAACTGGGCGCTGGTCCTTCCCTCTTTAGGGTATCGAGTTCTGCCTTCCTGCCAAGGATTAAGAGATCAGCCTGGAGCCCGCAGCTCGCCAGGCAGCTCCCCGCCAGCTCGTCTGCACAGAGAGTGAGAGCTCTTCCCACCTCCCCTGCGCTCCAAGCAGTACAGAGGCAGGAGAGGGAAAATACTGCCTCTCCAGGCCCTCCCTGAGCGGACAAAGGCTCCTGCAGAGCCTACCCTGAAGTTCTGAAAGCAGGGCAAGAAAGGAGAAGCTCCGCAGAGGCCCAGGCCGGAAGCCAGACCCCTCTACGAGGCCCCCAGGAGGAGGAAGGCACCACTGTCCTCAACTTCCACTCCGAACTGCTGGGCAGTCACAATGTCAGGGCTGCTCCTGGGCCACCCGGGGACGTGGCCAAGAGAGGGGGCTTCCCCTTTGGTGTTGGGGATGTTGAGGAGGTGCCCAGGCAGAGCCCACGATAGGGACCAAAGCTGCCCCAAACACTCACATTCATACCCATTCCTCTCCCCACTACCCCACTCCCTATCAATAGCGGTAGAGGGCAAGGGGGAAGCAGCCTCCTCTGGAAGGCGAAAAAGGTCATCTGCTATGGTCATCTCTTACGTTCCCAATATGTAAACCAGGTGAATGTTGCCTATGGCTTTGAACTTGACTACGGCCAAAGAGGAGACCAAGAATAAGCACACAGACTTCAAGTTCCAACCCAAGGGAGGCCCTACGGCTGTTATTCAAATACAGCGAGTGAACATTCTGGGGGAACATTTTGGAGAGAAAGCGGCACTTTCCAGTCCCATGCACTTCCTCCTCAACCCTTCTTACCTCCCAAAGTAGAATCAACTGAAACCTACACACCCGACTTGTTTCTCAAAGTGTGTCCCGAGCTCTTAGTTTTTCTAAGTTTCTCTCACATCACTAGGGATGCAGGCTCTGAGCAAGAAAGGAAACCATCTGATATGACAGGGCATTCAGAGCAGGGAACACTGGACAGCGTCCATGGGGACTGTGGGAATCAGGAAGTACAAAGCTGACTCCACACCGCCAGTGAAAAGGTCCTAGGATCTGGCATCTAGTGGAGTTTCTATCACCGACTCCAGACACAACACACTCTCCGCTTCCACCTGTGACCCCGTTGCCCTAACAAAACTGCCCAGAGTGCAGTACAATAATTTCTTATAATATTTATACCCATCTACTGTTAGGGAAGAACAGTGTCAGCTGTTTTTACATCCACTGAACAGTTTAAGCCAGTCTACAGCACTGCAGCATGGATTCTAACGGTCCGCATATTTTACTAACTCACAAAGAAGGTTAAATAAAGCTGGAATCGCCATGACCACTACAGCAAGGTAGAGACCTGAGCTCAGGTGTCTTTGGTTCTAAAGCCTGTGGGCTTTCCTCTGCTGTCCGTAAGGCTTAAAAGTGTATGTATGTTTGGGTACACATGTCTGTGTGTTTGCTTATCGTTATTTTTATTGTAAGAAGGTAACCTGATACAGCCTCATAGAGGCATGGGATCTTATGACAACACAGGAATTTCCTATGTAACACACATGAACGGATATCTGGTTCAGGTACTTCTACCTATCATCAGCCATGGCAGGGCCCTACCTTCAACTTTTTCTTTTGTAGTCCCCAGTGCTTAGTACAAGTGCTAGTTAGTGATCCAGTGGGCACTCCTCACTTCATCTCGTTGATGATGACATTGCTAAGATGGCTTATTAGTAATAAACACTTAAATGCTGAAAAGTGAATTATCATTAACTTTGACCTAAAAGGAAACGTTCCAGACACGGAGAAAAACACCACGGGGGCCTAAAACACATCTTGGCCAATAGAGCAGGTGTCCCACCACGGGGTAAAAACAGTAATACCTGAACCTTACTAACAGTTTGATCCCACTTGGTATTGTATCTTACAATCTCCATGGGAAACAGCAATCATAATGACTTATGGGAAGCCCCGGTTTTACGAGTAGATCCAACCTCGGATGATTCTTTGGATCTGGGTTCCCTCCTCAGTAATGGTTGCATACGACCCGAACTCAGAGAATGGCTATCAAGATTCCAGGTCTGTGTCCCCTATAGACACACCAAGGAATCCCATCAACCCAGGCAGCATCTCAGTCTCT
The DNA here is from genome assembly GCF_008692635.1 of Crocuta crocuta. Taxonomy (NCBI): domain Eukaryota; kingdom Metazoa; phylum Chordata; class Mammalia; order Carnivora; family Hyaenidae; genus Crocuta; species Crocuta crocuta. The sequence goes on along the minus strand of NW_027551558.1, from coordinate 12,804,869 downwards.
CCTGTCGCTTCCTGTGGCTATCACTACCTCAGACTGGGGCAAATTCAGACATGTGTCCTAATCCCAGCAATGCCTGTCAGTAGCTGTGTGACCTTAGGTCAGCTACCTAGCTTCTTGGAGTCCCGTTTTCCTCATCTGCAAAGATAGAATATCACTTATCTCATGGGGTTGTTTTGTGGAGAAAATAAAACAATATTTGCATGTGGCTGCCCCATGCCTGATATGCAGAAGGAACTCACTAAATATGAGTTGGTGCACAGAAGATGCACAGAAGAGGTCTGATGTATACACATCCTGTTGAACAGGGCTCGTGGTCAAACAAATGGTCATGGTGACAAGTTACAGAAGAAAAGGGAAGAGGTGCTAGTGAAAGAAGTTAAAATTAGAGACGATGTTTAAAAACCTCTCCCCTTTCAACCAGTAATTTATCTATTGTGTGGCTCAAAAGTTGGTCTTACTTAACTGACAGAGTTCTGCCTCCTGCCTTCCATACGTTCTGACAGAGTAAGCAACAACTATAATAGAAAAGGCAGGCCTCCCGAAGGAGCCCTGGAAAGCTAAGAACTGGTTGTACCCACTTGGGGCGGTCTGGTGAAAGGGGGCAGCCTCTGGCACCTTGCACTGCCAACAGTTTCTCTATCCTCGGATGCTCCTCTAACTTAACAGTTTGGAAACCAGAAGCCACACTGAGATACTCTCAGTAAACGTTTTCCAGATTCTAACCTGGCACCACAGTCCTGAAATCCAAATCTAGAAAAGCTACAACGAATAGCTCCCCTTTATCGAGCACCTGTGTTGCCTGACTCAGTGCTAGGCATCTGGCATATAAATGAACAGGGAATTTTTGTAAGGCGTTTTCTAGAAAAGGAAACTGTACTATCAGACATCCCCCAAAGCGCTCTCTAAGCCCCTCAGCTGTTCACAGGGCCGCAAAGACTCAAGTTTGCATGACACGTGGAAATTTCTGCCCAGGGCTTCATGTCTAATCACAGGGCTGGGTTCTGCAAAACTTCATTACACACAATCATCCCAGCAGCAAAAGTGGGTCTAGGAAGAGGGCGGCTGGGACAGAGGTGAGGAGGAGACTAATCCTTCAGGAGCCACCTCTGATTTGCTAAGGAGGAGTGTGCATTTTCTTTCTGCACAATAATCTCTCCCAAAGAAAACCCAGACGAAGTCACCTGGCCTTCCAATGGAAGGGGGAAAAAGAAAAAAAGCTTCCTCCAAGATTCATACTGAACTCCTAACCCTTCTTCCTCCTCCCTACCCCAGGGAGTGGCTGGATGGTTGTTGTTTCTTTTCTTTTCTTTTTCCCCTGTGGTCCTCTGGTAACACCACAAATTACGTTTGCAGGGACTCGAGTCCCAGAGTGCAATGATGTTGTAATAAACATAACCAGGACCAAATGCCTTCCCATCATATTAGATGATGCCATTTCGCACCAATCAGGTTCCTCGGGCAGGCAGACCACTCACCAATGAGGGACCAGACAGAGGCTGTGAGGGGGAGACCTGGTCATCTGCAACTAAAAATAAGGGCGCTTCATGATTGGCCGCTGCCACTTTGCAACAGGAGTTGGGACCCACACACCAGGCACCATACAGAAAGCACACACAGGCAAAAAACTTTCACAGCACAGGGGCTCACATGGGGTGGGCTGGGCTAGGTTTGTTGATGGGTCGTGTGTGCGTGTGTTTTTCCTTTTCCTAATTTGCGGACTTGAGAAAAGAAATAAAGACTCGATCCAGAGGGGCCCCTCGCAGACACACCCTCCCTCTTAGACACCTCAGTTTCCAAAGGCCATTTGCAGCCACCCTGAATTGAGGAAAGGCAAGGGGGTGTCGGCCAGGGGCCAAGACACTCACCTGTCCCGCCGTGTCATAGAGTCCCAGGAGGTACTGCTTGCCCCCTACGGTGACGCTGACTGCAAGGGCAGAAGTGGGGGCGGGGAGAGAAGCTCAATTATCTAGGGTCTGGGGCAATCCCGCTCCCCATCCTCTTTTAACCCAACCCAGCCGGCAGCATGCGGCGCTCCCTGGGAGATGTCACCCCTTTTCTCTTGTGCCCGACTCACTGTTAAGTGGCGTGAGGCCGGGGTGTGATGTGATCCCCGCTGCCCACTCCCTTCTCCCAAGTCCCGTAGCCACTTCTCACCCGGTGCCCTAAGTATTTCCCCCGGGGGTTTGGGGCAATCGGGAGGAGGCCGTGGGAAGGTCAAGGAGGTCGGCCCCGTGCGTNTGCAAAGTTCCCGGCCCGGGGAGCGGCCCCTTAGTCAGCAGTTCCGAGGCTTACCTGCGTAGTGGTCGAAGACGGTGGGCACGTACTCCTCCGGGAAGGCGTCGTTGGCATAGCTCATGAGTAGGCACGTCTTGCCCACCGCCCCGTCGCCGACCACCACGCACTTGAGCATCAGCGCGCC
>NW_027551558.1:12789982-12802421 GCF_008692635.1 Crocuta crocuta | reverse complement strand
CGCGAGGGCTGGGGAGGGGGTGACGGGGAGGAGCCGCGGAGCTGGGGCGGTGTGCGGTGGCGGGGGGAAGGTGAGGCTGGGGGAGGAGGCCGAGAGGGAAGCGGTCGGGAGGAGCCGAGGGCTCCTCGCGCAAGTGCCCGCAGCGCCTGGAAGCGTCCAAAGGCCCGGTGCTGGAAGAAGCCTGGGAGGCCTCTTGGGGAACCACGACGACTTCAACGATGACGCAATAGTCATGCAAAATTATACATAGATGTTTAAACGCCACCCGGAAGGCAGGATCCAATCTATCGGCCTCCAAGTGCACAACAGAACTAGAAATCGGGAAGGAAGAAAGGCCAAGAGGTTTAAAAAAAAATTTTTTTTAAGGCCCGCGAGGTGGTGGAGGAGGGGTTGTGGTGGACCACCATAGCTGGAAAGCAGGGACTCTGGGCTTATTGCTTGCCCCCCCCAACCCCCCACCGCCAGCACCAACACTGCACGAGCTTGAAGCATTTACTTCGACACTGGTGACTAAGGGAGTCACAGCATCTTGAACCTCCGAAGCAACCCTCCAGCCAGCCAGTAAAGGGAGACCCTGTGGGCTCTGGATGAGGCAAATGTACCCGTGTGTCCTCTGGAGGCAGCATTCTCTGAGGTCCCCTTGCAGTCCCGAGTGTCCTTCGAAGGTGTTGGATTGTGATCCCTGAGGATACCCTTGCTCTAAGACTCGGCCCCTGATCCAGGGGGCAGCCCCTGACCCCTCCCTGGGCAGAGCTTGGCAACACCATCTGCCCAGGTTCTCTTCACTGACCTACAGTGCTGCTTTGACCATTAGGCAGTGGGGGAGAGGGCAGGGGAGAGTGACACGGACCCACAGCCTCCCATCCCCTGCTGAATGTGAGAAGGTGCTTTCTTTCATTGGTTCACAAGATTGGAAAATGCCATGTTGAGAAGCTGTGCATTGGACCATCTATGCTATGTTGAGAAGCTGGACCATCTCCTTAGCTCTCCTGACGTTGTAGATGAGCAAACAGACCTAGAGAGGCAAAGTGGTTATCCCAAGGGCTTCGAGCTAATTCCAGCATTCAAAGACCTGGAACATTCTTTGGAGAATGTCCCCATGCCTCACTTCCCAGGACTCAACTCTCAAACCCCCAATCTGATTTCCACTGTCCCAGAAAGACTTCCTGGATTATTGGAAGGTCCTTGGGGAATCACACCGAAAATCTCACCAGACAAACCCCCCCCCCCCACATTTGGGTCTAAGTGTGGGTTTTGGCATTGCCCTACTGCTCTAGATTATGCGGTGAATCTGAAAGCTAGCTTTTGAGTTCTGAATGACAGGGTAAGGAAGGCAGGACAGTGCCCTGAAATCAGGCCTTGGTTCAAGGCCAGTGTCTGCCACTTCCTGTGAGAGGGGAAGAAAGGAGGACTTGTCCCCTTTGCCTACAGGACCATTTCTTCAGGCAGCATTTATAGAGACTTGTGTTTTAAAAGGAAAGTCTATCAGAAGAGGTTAAGAAGCTACCAGAGTACCTCCAGCAGGGGGAGTACATTTGGTCCCAGCCCTGATACTTGTTAGCGGTGTTACCTTGAGCATGTCACTTCTCTTCTGGCCTCAGCTTTCTCATCTATGGAATCAGGTCTCCCCCTTGAGAACTCTGGAGCCCTTCAGAATGTGTCCTTAGAGACCCCGGTAAAAGCTTTGAGACAAGGGGGGGCTTAGCCGTTGCCGGAGACATGGGGAAGCCTTTATGAGGGATGACGAGGTCTGTCCTGGGATTGGAGGATCGTGGCTTCTCTGAGGCTTCCCCCACTCAGCACTCCAGCCTCTCAGTTCTTGCAGTACTTCTCAGAGGGGCAGATGTTCCCTAAGGATCCAAGAAACTGGAGGATCAGCTCCAGAACCTTGAAGAATAGCAGGGAACCCCGGTTCTGGGTGCTCTGGGAGAAGCTCTGGGACCCCAAGTAGGGAGCTGGTGTCAGATGAATCATGCAGTGGTGACTTCGCTGGCAATGGTGACCTCATCCCTTTGGCCCATAGAAAAACCCAAACTCACTGCCAGGAATACACAGAGCTCTGGGCTGATTCCACCAGTGTGTGTGGAAGGGTAGGAGTCTAACCCAGATGCCCCACGTCAGCACCTGGATGGACAGATGGACGGACGGATGGGTTAGCCAGCAGGACCAACAGATCTCAACAGAAAGCTTACAGGAGAAAAGAAGATAATATAAGTGGTCAAAACAAAGCAAAAAAAACAAAAACAAAAAACACAGCTTTCAAATTTCAGGGATTGGAGGGACAGGAAGCAACTTTGTTTCTAAGCATCCCGCAGACTCTGCTGGCTAATCTCCCTTTGAAACCCCAAATGTCAAAACACACACAGGTCTGTGTGAGAACAGTGAAATCTCTACTTAGCCTTCTCCTCTTTTCCCTCTGCTTCCTCCTCTTCATTGATTCATCCTGTGTTTCATTTAACAAGCTCTTGCCGAGGTCTACTAGATGCCAGCCTTTATTCCTGGATGCGGGACAAAGAGCTGGAAAGCCACAATCTCTGGAGAGAGAGGAGGAAACTAGCGGATGAGCGAACAGGTAATTACCATATGAGGCCGCAGGTGCTATGCTGGAGGCTAAGAACAGGCTTCTTGAAGTGCAGAGAAGGCTGTTGGCTCTGGGTGTGCTGAGGAAGGATTCACAGATGGGTACCATTGGCTTGGGTTTTAGGGGCTAGTAGGAGTGAGATGAGAATGGCTGGGAAATACAGCCCTGCACCGGGGCAGGGAGAAACCATACACAACTTTTGGGGACTGGTGAGCCATCTCGGGTGAATAGGATTAGTGGTGCAGGGGAACTGGTTTGTATTAAATTGGGAACTTAGTTGAGAATTTGCAGAGCTGTGTCCTGTGCCCAGGTACTGTCTGGGTACTTGGTGCTCATTTATATGAGCACACGAGATAAAATTTGTGGAGAGTATCTTCTGGGTTGTCTATCCAGAACAGCACCATTTGCTTCTGCCTGATGTTCTTTCTGATTTAGTCTCTGTGATCACGTGGTTTAAATAGCCGCTGCCGTCTTCTTACGCATCCTGCCCATGCCCCTGGTTGATTAGCCCTGGGTGGGTGCCTGGTCCAACATAGGACAGTCAGAGCCATTCCCGAAAAGCTCGGATTTGGGATTCAAAATAGGAGTCTCCCTTGTTCTGTGAACTAAACTCGAAGATGTGAGCCTGGAAGTTGTTGGCCATTTATGTTTCACGTGCCAGTCATTCACAAAATACCCAATCCAAGAAAATAAAGCTAAAATGCAAAGCAAAAATAGGAATATAAATCCTCCCTTACCACCCCGCCCCCCAAAAAAAGGCAGAGACACGACAGGGTATTTGTGAATTCTGTTTCCAGTTATTCCTGAGACCCTGTTGTACTATTGTTCTTCAGCTGATCACTTGAGTTCATGAGTTCCTCCTCCCCTTTTACGTAATGAGTATGGGGTCGTTTTCTGTCACTGGTAATCAAAGGAATCCTGCCTATCGTTGAGATAGGTGATGTGTAGAGAAATGAAGAAATTTGCCCAAAGTCACACAGCTGGTAAGTGGCAGAGACAGATTTCAAAATGATCTGTCTTCAAAGCTCAGCTTTTCCCACGTTCCACATGAGGGAGGCATCAAAAGTTTTTCAGTAGGAAAATGTTGAGAGCTCTCTTTTGAGAAGATCGCTCTGGTCGTGGTGTAGAAAATAAATTTGGAAGGGATGAGAGCAAAGACAGAGACCACGAGAAGGAGAGAGGTCATGAAGGTCTGAACCGAGCATTGCTGTGAGAATAGAGAGGAGGCCTGGGGTTTGGGGATATGCAGATGACAGAATTCATTGGGCTTGGCTAACACATCATGTGGGAGAATTAGATAATTCTGAGGCTTCTCTGTTGTTCCCATTGACCTTCTGCCTCTCCTGTTTTTATGTTCTCTACTCCTTCTTTGGGCTTCTTGCTCACTTTTCAAACCTTTCCCATCTCCTATTCCTAACAAGGTGACCACCTGCCCAAACCAAGCTGAGAGTAGAACCCCAGAAGGACAGTAAGGCTGTATAATATCTTCAGTTTTTGGTCATTTTGTTTGTGTCCCCTCATATCTACCCAAGAAATGGGAAAATGGATCCCAGTAGATCATTTGGTATTGTGTCTAGGATGCTTTTGGTTTCAAGAAATAGGAAAGTCAACCCAATTGGCTTCACCAGCAAAGGAAGCATATGGGCTTCTTTAGTCAAGACATTCAGAAGTTGCTTGAGCTTCAGGCATGGCTTGATCACAATTCTGGCTCCATTTTTCTACACTTCGTTCAGTTTTTCCCTTCTCTTTGGGTCAATTTCCTACTTAGGATGCCTTCTTTCCCGAAGGGCAAATGGCTGTACCAAGTCCAGGCATTCATTACACCACACTGCCCAGGAAGAGAGAGCTTCTCTTGACTCACTCATTGCACAAACGTCTTGGATTTCCTCTGAGCAGGTCAGCTTAGTTAATCCCTAAACAGCATGGTGACCAACAGGATGTCAGATGGTTGCTATCTTACACCTGGGCTGCTGCCCATCCCTGAAACCATCGCTATGACAAAGGGTTGGGACTACCCTGATCGGACCTATCAGGCCCCATTCAAGGCCCATGGAGGGAATGTGTGCTGAGGAGGCAACCAGCAGTTCCATTCCATCCCATCAGGATTATTGCACATGAAAGTTCCCAGGTATCTCCAAGCTACCCTTGTCTAGAAGACACTTCGCTTGTCTGAAGAACGTTAGGAGAAGCACAATTCAAGGGAAGAGGGGAGTGAGAAGGATCCAAGTCAAATCCATGATATGATCCAAGTTTCAGCCAGTTGGTTTGTCAATGCATGAATCTGTGCTCCCTCTGTATCCCTAATTCTTGGCTTATAGCAGGTGCTCTTCTCCACCCTCTGAACTTCTTTCTTAGAATTATTGGCAAGGGGGTAGAATGGTTATCATTCTTTTACCCGAGCCACTCTTGTCTTCTGTTGTTCTTCTTTCCTCCACACATGCCCAGTATTTTTAGACTGCAGCCTCCTCTCTCCCCAGGGCTCCCCTGCTTCCCAGACACCATGTTGCCCACTTCATAGCATTGCCCCATCTGCCAAACCTAATCCTCTTTTCCTTTCCATCCCTAAAACCTCCTGTCAACAGCCTTTTTTTCTTAGAACTCAGATATAATGCACCCTGCACATTTTTGGGTTGTTTTTTTTTTGTTTGTTTTTTGAGCCTAAGTGTTAGTAATGGCTTAAACATTGCACCATTTGGTCAATGGTCCTTAACGATCAGAACAATAAATAAATCCAATAGGCTTGGCTCACTTCCCGTTATGCCTCTAGAATGCACCTAGATCCCTCCCCCACCCCAGTTCATTACATACCAAAAACTCAGAAGTGTGTCCCAGCCTCTGAGAATTCTGACTCAAGAACCATTCATAATGTTTTGCCATCTTCATTCCTGTCTTCTTCTGCAACCTGAGGTCAGAAGACCAGTCATTATAACTGATAGTGTTGCTACCAATTGCTGAACTGTATAAAAGGCCACTTCTCTAGAGGCTGCTGGTATGGAACACTCATATGATCTGGCAGTGGCCCCCTCTCACAAGCTCCAGAAGAGACTGGACCACAGGTCCCTTTTCCAGAAATAAAATTAGTGATTTTATTCCACGCTCCAGTACTGAGTGCCAGAAAGCCATCCAAGACTCACTAATGGTGGTTCCTCCATGGTGGGTGTTTTAGCTGAGCATCACAAAGAAAAGATCATCCCTTATAGAGGCTGAAAATTACAGACTCTGGCTTTCTTCATCAGACTTGAGAGCTAGTGCAACTCGAGTTAAACACAGGGCACACTCCATGTGGGGGTTGCAGCTTTAGCGGTGGGTATACAGTCTAGTTCCTGACGCAGGAAGTGGCACCTACCAGTAGGCTAGAATAGTGGTGGTTGTGGTATAATTGAGTTCCTGGTGCAGAAGTGACAGCTGTACACATTGATTGTCTAGAATGGTACCAGAAGTGGTTTTCTCATCAGGACAGCATCTGAGGCACGTGTTGGGCATAGTTTCTGTAAATACAGTCTTGAGGGGTGGCTGGGTCGCTCAGTAGGTTGAGTGTCCAACTCTTGATTTTGGTTCAGGTCATGATTCCAGGGTTGTGGAATTGAGCCCCGCCTTGGGCTCCATGCTAAGCATGGAACTCACTTAAGATTCTCTCTTTCTCCCTCTCTTCCTGTCTCCCTGCTCATGCTCTCTCTCTCTCTCTCTCTCTCTCTCTCTATCTCCATCAAAAACAAAAACAAAAACATAACCACCACCAACAAAAAAGACAGTCTTGAGCAGCTTCTCTGGCTCTTCCGCAATCCTGTGAGCTACCATGATCCTTTGAGCTTCCTTGTCTGTTCAGTCAGCCACAGACAGCTTCTGTTTCTTGAGAATCTAGCCTCTTGAGAAAGGGCTGGAAGAGCACATCACTGTATTGTATGTACTTCCACAGAGGAAGTGGAGAGTCCCACTTCTACCATACCCAAGTAACTGCTCCAACACTTTATTGTCTTAGTCTATTCATGCTGCTATACCCAAATACCACAGACTTGGTAGCTTATAAACAACAGTAACTTATTTCTCATGGTTCTAGAGCCTGGGAGTCTGGGATCAGGATACCAACACGGTTGGGTGAGGGCCCTCTTCTGGGTTGCAGACTTCCTCTGTTGTACCCCCACATGGAGGAAGGGGTGAGAGAGCTCTGTTGGGCCTCTTTTATGAGGGCTCTGCCCTCATGGCTAATCACTTCCTAAAGGCCCCACTTAGTAATACCATCACATTAGGCATTAGAGGTGAGGGTAACCCATTTAGCCTGTAATACCTTCCTAATGTAAGCTACTTGAATATCTACACAAAATACATGAAATCACTATTTTCAGATTTCGGACAGCACATACCACAGAACTGTGATTCCTGAAAGGAAGAAAGAAATGAGGCAAGCTCTGTTGTCACCTTAAATTTCTGCTGAAAGTACTTATGAATTGCTGCACAGTGAGGGGAAAACTAAGCAGAGCACAGTGGCCTTGCTAAGTTGAGGAGTTAGCTTAGAAGAGTTGTTGTTGTTGTTTTAATATAATTTATTGTCAAATTGGCTAACATACAGTGTGTAAAGTGTGCTCTTGGTTTTGGGGGTAGATTCCTGTGGTTCATCGCTTACATACAAAACTCAGTACTCATCCCAACAAATGCCCTCCTCAGTGCCCATCACCCATTTTCCCCTCTCCCCCACTCCCCCATCCACCCTCAGTTTACTGTCTGTATTTAAGAGCCTTTTATGGTTTGCCTCCATCCCTCTCTGTTTGTAACTATTTTTCCCCTTCCCTTCCCCCACGGCCTTCTGTTAAGTTTCTCAAGATCCACATATGAGTGAAAACCTGAAATATGTCTTTCTCTGACTGACTTATTTCACTCAGCATAGTACCTTCCAGTTCCATCCACGTTGCTGCAAATGGCAGGATTTCATTCTTTCTCATTGCCAAGTAGTATTCCATGGTATATATAAACCACATCTTCTTTATCCACTCTTCAGTTGATGGCATTTAGGCTTTATCCATTCAGTTGATGGGCATTTCGGCTCTTTTGATAATTTGGCTATTGTTGAAAGTGCTGTTATAAACATTGGGGTATATGTGCCTCTATGACTTTTCAAGGCAGAGGATTGGAGGGGAAAAACTGTAACAGCAACCAGGCTCCAACACTATCCTCATGAGGGTTGCTAACAGTAAGTTGCACAAACATACAGTGAAACTCCTCGTTGTGAGCTAAACTGCCAGGAAGCATGGGCTGGTTCCCAGGACTCACACAAGGCTGGAACATGTTTGACTTTCAACCAGCCAAAGTGAAGAGACCTTGTCGAATGTCCAGAAAATTCAGTAGAAACTCCAGCAAAGTTGTATATTAGTAGAAGGGCTAAATTAGCCTCAGAGTAAAAGTACCTCTAGATGTCCCCTCAACAAAGCTTATAAACAAGCCTCATAAAAAATAAGTTCATCCACAATGACCAAGACTGCCAGCCAAAACCAATTTCATGATTTTTTAAAGGACAATGACAAAACAAAGACATTCAACAACGTAAAATTCAGAATGTTAAAAGTGGCCAAATATGCAAAAGGGTAGGGAAATATAATCAGGGAAAAATCAGTCAATAGCAGCAAATCCAGAAATGACAGAGATCATGAAATTAGCAGATGAGGACTTAAAAAGGAATTTTGTGTGTATGTCTGTGTGTGTGTGTGTGTGTGTGTGTGTGTGTGTGTGTATAATGTTTAGTTATTTATTCTTGAGAGAGAGGTACACAGCAAGCAGGGGGAGGAACAGAGAGAGAGGGAGACAGAATCCCAAGCAGGCTCCATGCCATTAGCATGCCATTAGCATGGAGCCTGATGTGGGTCTTTAACTCACAAACTGTGAGATCATGACCTTAGCTGAAATCAGGAGTCCAATGCTTAACCAACTGAGCCACCCAGTTGCTCCTATATCTATATAAGGTTTTAAAAGAAAATGTGAACATGGGGAAAAAGGAAATCTCTATAGATAGATAGATAGATAGATAGATAGATAGATAGATAGATAGATAGATAGATAATTGGACCCTATAGATAGATAGAGAGACAGAGAGAGAGAGAGAGAGAGAGATTACCATACTGAACTTCTAGAGTTGAAGAATATAATACCTGAAATGAAAATTTCACTGGCTAGGCTTAACAGCAGATTGAACATTGTAGAAGAAAACAGTTATGACATTGAAGACATGGCAATAGAAACTATGCAGCCTAAAGCACAGAGACAAGAAGACTGAAGAAATAAAACAAAACATGAAACACAGTAGCTGTGTCCTAAACTGCAGTTCCTGAGACCTTCAGTTAAGGGTGGGAATTTCCAGCAGATACCACAGGGGCAGGGCTAACCTTCAAACCCTTTGCAGGGGCACCTGGGTGGCTTAGTCGGTTAAGTGTCCGACTTTCGCTTGGGTCATGATCTCACGGTTCGTGGGTTCGAGCCCCGCGTCGGGCTCTGTGCTGACTGCCAGCTCGGAGCCTGGAGCCTATTTCAGAGTCTGTGTCTCCCTGTCTCTCTGACCCTCCCCTGCTTATGCTGTCTCTCTCTCTGTCCTAGAAATAAATTAAAAATTAAAAAAAAAAAAAACCCTTTGCAACCATGTAGCCCAACAGGTTATAAAAGTGCTGAAATAATTTCACGTTGGTTGGTAAATGTCCCTTGCCCTGAATGCCCCCACCTTGCCCCCATCACCCCAGGCCTTTTCCTGGCTCCCTCTGACCTCTTGATTCAACATCTAAGGAGTTAATGCCTGGCAGAATAGAGGTCTTTCAAGACCCTCTCCCAACTGAGGCAGGATCACTCTGGCTGGTTAGCTGTTAAATATAGTGAGTGTCATCCCTGATTAGGGGGTTGAGATAGGCCTGCTTGGGCCTCCCAGTCACCCCTCTGAGTAGAATAAAGTCAACCAGAGGACCCTGGGTGAATTCATTTAAATAACTTAACATTTTAGGAGTTCTTATTGAGTTTTGTGTTCCAGGGATGCGGGCAGGACACAAGGAGGTATCCCTCCAGGGCAGGTCACTGAAGAACTTCTTCCCATCTTCACATGCCTGTCTCCTTTGTCTGAAAGAGGGCTGCAAGTCCTATGGTTGTGACAGTCTATAGGGGAGATGATTTCCTCATCACCCATCATTCCTCTATGGGTCCAACAAATGATTATTATTAAGCTACCACTGTGTACTGGACTCCGTGGGAAGTGTTAAGATGAGTATAGCGGGATCAGAAATAGCATCTTCTCTGACAGGGTCATCGTGGAAGTCCCTATGCACCATGAGGGACAGAGTTGGATGGATCTGTTCTCTTCCTTGTAAACCAGAACCTTCCTGCAGGGGTTGAGCTGTGTCTCTCAGCAGAGCTGAGGCCAGTCAGGACCTGTAACAGTGAGAGTTAAATCAATACTGAAGCAGCACTTGGCATCTGAATGTGTCCCCTGAGCTGAAGACTGGTAGCAAACATTGCCCCTGTGTGTTTCTGAGCAAGCAGGGCACCTACACTCTCGTGGGACTGTCCCTGACCGTGGCCCACACGCTGGACGCTTGGCCAGTCAGCTCTCTCCAAGTGCTTGTGCCCCCGGCTTCTTGCTGACTTAGCCCTCACCCTTGGCCCTTTGGGGGACTTTCTGGGGCTAAGACTGCTATCCTGCGCCTCCATCCCCCCAGGCAGCCCAAGGAGTGTGGGTCTAGGAAGGACAGGATGATAGGGGCCCTTTAGTCAGGGATGGAGCCACAGGGCTTTTCTTTTGGGGAGAGACCATCACTGAAAACCTGTTAGCTATGCAACTTGGAAGCAAACTGCTCTTGGGGAGAACCTGACTGCTTTGAAGAAACCTTCCTGCCAATGTTTGAAAAGGACACATTAAGTTGTGAATTCTTAATATAAATTATTTGGGGAGGGATATTTCTTGCCCTGCCCGGTTCTCTCATTTGTATAACCTGCCCAGCTCCTGTTGACATCAGCTCTCACCATCCCCAACCAAAGCCTGCTTTGCCACTGGGATGGAGTTCCTGGAATAAAGGTATGGGAGGCCCATCCCTCCCCAGCCACTGAAGCAGAGATAAAGCTTCATGGCCACTTCTGATTTTCTCTCTGGGTGGCTCCTTTGACTTTCTGATGAAATGAACTCTCTGGCACATGCTGTCTGTCTCCCCGGCTTGCTTCAGAGGGAGCAGAATGTATAATGCCTGCTTTCCCACATCTTTACGCCGAGCTGAACAGCTCGGCCCCTGCATGGAGTTTCAGCAAGTGCCCCCGGGGCCAGACCTTGCGTCCTCAAAGCTGCAGGCTTTTCTGCCACACCTCCTCCCGTCCCCAGCCTCCCTTCCTGTGCTCTTGTCCGAGCGCTCATCCACGCAGTCTTGACCTGGCATTTGGCTGATAGCCAGACTCTCCTGCCTCTGTCAGCAGCAGGCTAACCTCCCTACATCCAGATTTGGCCAAATTACAACCCTTCTCAGAAACCTCAGATGGCTCGCCTTTACCTAATGCCCCGGCTCTCAGTCTGACATTTCACACTTTCCCCAGCTGGACTCCAACCTTCTTTCTGGACATTGCTCACTCCCCCTGCCCCTGCGGATCTATCTGCTGCTCCAAACTCACATCCTCGGCATCTTGGCTTTGCCCACAACATTCTCCCTCTCTGGACGCCCTCACTCTTCCTGAGCGTCGAAGTTGTCCACCCTTCGTGCCCGTCTTGACTCCTCCCTCCCAGATGGCCTCTTGCTCAGGGACCACTCCTCCAGCTGGAGCCTGCAGCCTGCCGTCATCCCAACCCATTTTGGCTCCCAGGCTCCTCTCTACATTTCTGAGCCAAGAAGGTCCTCTCTGGAAACTCCAGGGTGTTGCCTGGAATAGGATGTCCATGTAGACTTGAACGATTCTTGTCTAGTTGGATACATTCTCCTTTTTTTTTTTAATATATATATATATATTTAATTTATTTCTAGGAGATAGAGAGAGACAGCGTGAGCAGGGGAGGGTCAGAGAGAGAGGAAGACACAGACTCTGAAACAGGCTCCAGGCTTTGAGCTGGCAGTCAGCACAGAGCCGGACGCGGGGCTCGAACCCACGAACCGCGAGATCATGACCCAAGCGAAAGTCGGACGCTCAACCGACTAAGCCACCCAGGCGCCCCTGGATACATTCTCCTTAAGGAATACTACCAACTCGCTACCTTTTCCAGGGGACCTGCCTCCAAAGTGAGGTATCTGTTGTCACGGATGATATCTCTCAAAGCACCCACTGCACAGTTGACCTGCCTGAAGGGCCATACGTTGTAGAAGAATGCATGATGAGCTTGGAAGGCAGGCTTAGAACCTTGATGCCCTTAACTTCATTCACTTAGCTTTCTTGCAAGTGCTCATTCCTAATATACCAGACTGTAATGTGAGGATCTGCTTGCTTGTTCCTTTCCCCCATTACCTCATGGGCTTGGCAGAACAGCTGGTGTCTGCCTTGTTCTCTAGCTCCAGTGCCTGGCACATCGTAGATGTTCAACACACATCTGTTGAACGAAAAAGAGAACAAAACACAGGGATGCCCCCTCGCTGCGGATTTAGTATTTGAAATTCCCCAAAGGAGTCATTATTCTTCTAAATTTCCTCATCCACTTCCTGGGCCCTGCAAGTTGCCCCATGCTCCAGGCTCTGGAAAGCCCCTTTTCTCCTTCACTCTGTCATCTCTAAGTGTCTGGAGCCCCAAGTCTGGTGCTTCCTCTCTTTTGGCTAGGGTAGGGAGCCCACACCCAGACGCCGTCTGCCCTCAGACTTGCTCACAAAAGCCCTGGAAGGAAGAACAATTGCTCCAGCGTCTGCGACGGCCCCAGGCTGACAGACACGC
>NW_027551558.1:12768450-12789935 GCF_008692635.1 Crocuta crocuta | reverse complement strand
CGTAGCTGAGGGCCGGAGATGAGAGGTCCAAGCTGACACTTCCTCTAAGGACCCCTCCTTTGCCCGTGGATGCAAAATCAGCAGTTTCAAAAAAGTCTCCTTCCCCACGGTCATAAGGAGGGGCTTTTGGGGTGTTCACAAGGTTCTAGTGCTCAACCTGGATTATGGTTACAGGATATTTGCCTCATAATAACTCATTAAGCCATGCATTTGTTTTATATGCTTTTTTGGTGTGCTATATTTCACAATAAGACACACACACACACACACACACACACACACACACACACACACACACAGGAAGTTACCCCGCTCCTCCGCCCTGTGCTCCACTCCCAAGCGCTTGATCCCATCCATCCCTGTGTACCCAGTGCCTCTATTCATCCCGCCCCTGCTGGAGAAGGAGCTTCTTGTCCTCAAGGAATTTCCTGGAGGAAGCAAAATAACTGGAGCAAGAAAAAAGACACTAACTCTGCTCTGAATTATATCTGGAAAATAGGCCATGCTGTCATTATTTTTGAGGAGTCCAGAGGTCAAGGGGGTGGTGGGGCTCGAACTGGGCCTGAAGATAGGGGTGGGATTTAGGTAAGTGGAGAGAAGCAGAGGAGGGCCTTTTCGCCAAGAGAATGGTGTGATCAAAAGCTGTTAGGTGGGTGGGGGAGTGGGCAGGGGGTGCCTGGGTGGCTCAGTCAGTTGAAGGTCTGACTCTTGACTTGCTCTTGGGTCATGGTCTCACGGTTCATGTGTTCGGGCTCTGAGTTGGGCTCCATGCTGCCAGAGCCTGCTTGGGATTCTGTCTTTCCCTCTCTCTCTCTCTCTCTCTCTCTCTGCCCCTCCCCCAATCTCTCTCTCTCTCTCAAAAATAAATAAATAAACTTAAAAAAATGCTGTTAGGTGAGACTGAGCCTGATGTGTTGGGCAGGAGTGGGCAATGAAGAGACCCCAGTGCTGAATAGTTCATGAGAGTCAGAACTCCTTGGGGAGCCTTAGGCGCTGCCCCCAGCCCCAGACATGGGCATGGCGGACACCGTGCCAGTGCAAGCCGTGCCCTCAGCGAGAGCAGACATGTGCGTCTCACATTTCTTGTTTTGTTTTGTGCTTTTGCTCAAGCCACAGGCGCATGTGGGCTCATAATCCCCATCCCAGACAGGCTGGAAGTTCTATCTGCCAGACACATTACACAGCACCCACATTCTTGCAGAGATGCTTGCTCAATCCCTGACTTCTAGCCCTGATCCCCACCCTGCAGCTGCTGTTCGGTCCCGATAAGCTGTTGCGAGGTGGGAGTACTGGAGGAGGCAGGTGCTCAGGATGGCTGATTCAGGGACGGTCGTGTGCGCCAGTGTGTGAGGTGACTTCACACACCCGCTGCCCAAGGGCCCTGGGATTCGGGACTTCACTCTCCATCGCCAAGGATGTGGTTGGTCACCAGAGACTATGGGTAAGGGGGCCACACAGTGTTGGGAGGTTCCCAAGCTCCAGGCAGGGCTACTGAGTTTAATACAAGGAGGCAATACTCAGGTGTGTTTCCACTTACTTTAGGGAGCGGAAGTCAAATCCCTCATAAGCACTCCACATACACAAAGAGGGATTTTGATAGGCATGAGATAGCAGAAGGGCACAATAAAGCAGAGAAGAGCTAATAGTAGCAGTAGTAGTAATGGTAACAGCAACTACCAAGCACGAAGATGAACCCTGCACCTTGCATGATGTGAAACACCCCCTTCTTCTGTTTGATCCTCACCATGATCCTAGGATGCGGATGCTATTGTTATTTCCATTAGACAGATGAGGAAACTGAGGCTTTGGGGTGTGAGCTCCCTTCCCAAAGTCATGGAAATAAATGGTCAACTCAGAGCTGGGATCTGAATTCCAGAAGCCCAACTCCAGCACCCACGCCGTGGAAGCCGGCGATGCCCACTTAAGCCCTGTCTGGTCTTGGAGAGGGCATCCCCCTCACGGACCAGAGTGGAGCCCAGCAGCCCCCGGGGTGGGTGTGGCACCCTTAAAGACCATCTGGCAAATTTTGCTTACTCCGGTTTCTTATTCAATAACCTTGGGATCTGGCTTCCCATGTAAGTCACAGAGAAAGAGGTTGTGATCTGCCAACATGACAGCTGTAGTTTTCATTAGTCAGTTAACAAGCCGGCTGCCTGGTTCACACACATAGCTGTTTCTGCGGGCTTGGATAAAATGAGCCCACCCCAGAGCCGAAGCCCACCATGTGCCAACTTAATTGCAGTTCCAAGTGTGCGAGGGTAGCCCCCAGCCTGGCCTGTGTGCCAAGGAAATCCCTCTTGGCGCCCCTTTGGCAGGCTTGGCCAGCCTTTCCCAGTGACAGCCTGGCTCCTTGGATTCGGGTTGCCTGGTCAAACTGTGAGGGTCCTTTGCAGAAAGAAGGAGGCGACAGTGCCAGGTTCCAGGGAGCATTCCAAGTTCCACATTCCGTGCACAGACTCCCGGCGCCAGAGCAGAGGCTGACCCTCAGCAGGACGCTGGTAAGGGCCCGTCTGGTACACTTTTTCCTCTACAACGTAACCTGGGGCTTCCTGGATCTCCCACCCTCTCTGCTTTCATTCCGAGTGGCTCCCGGAGCTAGTGACCAAGAGGGCTTTTCAGGAAGACTTAAAAAAAACCATTTCATCATCTTATTTAGGAGCAGAGAATGTTTTGCTTTGTTTACAAAAGTGCAGTTCTTACAAAATTACATCCTGAAATAATGGGGCGGCTTGTAAGACTTTGAACCCAAAGTTTTGGTCTTTGTCACAAACACTAGGTTGTTTTACAGACTATAGAAATGATCCCTGAAAGTATAGTCTTACTAGGTTGTTTTACCACCAAACTCGGTGAGTGGTGCGTCTTTTGGGGGCATCTTTTTTTTTTTTTTTTAAATTGTGGTGAAATACACCTAACATGAAATCTACCCTCTTAATACATTTTTAAGTGTACAGTACAGTATTGTTAACTGTATCTATGTTGTCACACGGATCTCTAGAACATTTTCATCTTGTATGACTGAAACTTTATACCCATTAAACAGCAATTGCCCATTTTCTTTATCCCCAGTCCCTGACCACCACCATCCTACTACTTTCTGCTTCTGAGTTTGACCACTTTAGATACCTCATGTCAATAGAGTTATGCAGTATTTGTCCTTCTGTGCTTGACTTACTTCACTCAGCATAATATCCTCAAGATTCAACCATGTTGTAACATATCAGAAGATTTTCTTTTTTTTTTTAAGCTTGAGTAATATTCCGTTCTATGTATATACCACATTTTCTTTATCCATTCATTGGTGGAGGAAGCACATTTACATTGTTTCCATATCCTGGCTGTTGTGAGTAGTGTTGCAATGCAGATGGGACTAATATCTCCTCAAAATCCTGATTTTAATTCTGGTTAAATACCCAGAAGTGGGGTTGCTGGATCATATAGTAGTCCTGTTTTTAATTGTTTGAAGAAACTCCATGCTCTTTTTCATAGCTGCTATACCATTTTATATTCCCACCAATAGTGCACAGAGGTTCTAATCTCTCCACATCTTTACCAGCACTTGTTGTTTTCTTTCTTCTTTTCTTTCTTTTTCTTTCTTCCTTCCTTTCTCCCTCCCTTCCTTCCTTTCCTCCTCCTGCCCCCCTCTCTCTTTCTCTCTCTTTCTCTCTCCTTCCTTCCTTCCTTCCTTCCTTCCTTCCTTCCTTCCTTCCTTCTCTTTCTTGATAATGGCCATCCTAACAGGTATAAGATAATATCTCATCCTGGTTTCTATTTGCAGTTCCCTAATGTTTGTGATGCTGAGCATTTTTTCACATTCCTTTGGGGCATTCATATGTTTTTGGAGAAATATCTAATCCTTTGCTCATTGTTTTCTTTTTTCTTTTTCTTTACTATTGAGTTGTAGGAGCTTTTCATATATTTCAGATATTAACCCCTGATCAGATATACGGTTTGCAAAATATCTTCTCCTATTGCATAGGTTGCCGTATTGTTTTTCTTTGCTGTGCGTATTTTGAGTTTGGTCTACTCCCATTTGTCTATTTTGCTTTTATTGTCTGTTGCCTTGGTATCATGCCAAGAATCATTGCTAAGAACAATATTATGAAGATTTTCCCTATGCTTTCTTCTGGGAGTTTTCTACTTTTAGGTCTTATGTTTAAGTCTTTAAATGTTTGTGTATAGTGTAAGATAAAGGTCCAGTTTTATTTTTTTGCATGTGGATTTCCAGTTTCTGTAGCATCATTAGTGGAAGAGACTGTCCTTTCTCCATTGTGCAGTCTTGACACACTGGTCAAAGATCATGTATAGTATATGTGTAGGTTTATTTCTAGGCTCTCTATTCTGCCCCACTGGTCTATATTTCTGTCTTTATGCCAGTACCATACTGGTTTAATTACTGTAGCATTGTAATATGTTTTGAGTGAGGCCCCTGGCTTTGTTTTCTCTCAAGACTATTTGGCTATTCAGGGTCCTTTGTGGTTCCATATGAATTTTAGAATTTTTTTCTTTCTTCAAAAAAATGTCATCGGGACTTTGATAGAGATTGTATTGAATTTGTAAATCACTTTGGTTAGTATGAACATCTTGATATGAAGTCTTCTAATCCGTGAACATAGGATGTCTTTCCATTTATCTGTGTCTTATTTAGTTTCTATTAGAAGTGTTCTGTAGTTTTGAGTGTACAAGCATCTGGTGTCCTTGGTTAAGTTCATTCCCAGTATTTTTGTTCTTTTCTGACAATATTTTAAATGGGATTCTTTTCTTCCTTCCTTCCTTCCTTCCTTCCTTCCTTCCTTCCTTCCTTCCTTCNTCTGACAATATTTTAAATGGGATTCTTTTCTTCCTTCCTTCCTTTCTTCCTTCCTTCCTTCCTTCCTTCCTTCCTTCCTTCCTTCCTTCCTTCCTGTCTGTCTTTTATTAGTAGAAATAATAATAGCATTTCTTATGTACCAAGGCATTGTTCTAAACATACACTATCAACTGGCTTTTTTTTTTCTTCCAGTATGTTACACAGTGTTATACTAGCTTCAGATGTACAATATAATGATTCAGCAATTCTAGGGACGCCTGGGTGGCTCAGTCAGTTAAGCATCCGACTTCAGCTCAGGTCATGATCTCGTGGTCCATGGGTTCAAGCCCTGCATTGGGTTCTGTGCTGGCAGCTCAGAGCCTGGAGCCTGTTTCAGATTCTGTGTCTCCCTCTCTCTCTGCCCCTCCCCCGCTCATGTTCTGTCGCTCCCTGTCTCAAAAATAAATAAACTATAAAAACATTAAAAAAAAAAAACCCAATTCTGTACATGTCTCAGTGCTCATTACTCTTAATTCCCTTTATCTATTTTACCCCCCCCCCACCAACTTCTCCTCTAGCAACCAGTTTGTTCTCTGTATTTAAGAGTCTTGGTTTTTGTCTCTCTCTCTCTTTCTCTCTCTCTCTTTACCTGTTTATTCATTTGTTTTATTTCTTAAGTTCCATATGTGAGTGAAATCACATGGTATTTGTCTTTCTCTGACTGATTTGTTTCACTTAGCATTAT
Source organism: Crocuta crocuta (assembly GCF_008692635.1). NCBI lineage: Eukaryota > Metazoa > Chordata > Mammalia > Carnivora > Hyaenidae > Crocuta > Crocuta crocuta. The sequence continues at coordinate 12,784,404 of NW_027551558.1, read as the reverse complement.
ACTGAATATGATTGTTTTTGTAATTTCCTTTTTGCATTATTCATCATTAGTGTATAGAAACTGATTTTTGTATGTTGATTTTGTATCCTGCAAACTTACCGAATTATTTTATTAGTTCCAACAAGTTTTTGTGGAATAATTGGGGTTTTCTAGATATAAAATTATGTCAACTGAGATCATTTTACCTCTTTTTTTTCTGATTTGTAAGCCTTTTACTTTTTTCTCTTGTCTCGTTGCTTATAGCCGAGACTTCCAACAACACGTTGAGCAAAAGTGGCAAGAGTGGATATCCTTGTTTTGTTCCTGATTGTAGAGGAAAGACTCAGATCTTTTCACTATTGAGTATGTAGGTTGTAGGCTTTTCATAGATGGCCTGTATTCTACTGAGGTAATTTCCTTCTATTCCCAGTTGTTTGACTGTTTTTATCATGAAAGGGTGTTGAATTTTGTTAAATATTTTTCTGAATCTATTGAAATGGTCATGTGATTTTATCCTTCATTCTGTTACTGCGGTGTATCACACGGAGAGATTTTTGTATGTTGAAGCATCTTTGCACTGTAGGGATAAATACCACTTGGTTATAGTGTATGATTCTTTCAATGTTCTGGTGAGTTGGGTTTGCTAGTATTTGTTGAGGATTTTGCATCAATGTTCATTGGAATATTGGCCTTTAGTTGTCTTTCCTCGGAGTGTCTTTGGCTTTGGTATGAGGGTAATACCAGCCTCATCAATGACTTTGGAAGTGTTCCCCATTCTTCAGTTTTTTGGAAGGGTTTGAGAAGGATTAGCATGAATCTTTAAATTTTAGGTAGAGTTCTCCAGTGAAGCCATCTGGTCCTGGGCTTTTGTTTTTTGAGACACTTTTGATTACTGATTCAATCCCTTTGCTATATAGATATGTTCAGATTTTCAGTTTCTTCATAATTTGGTCTTGGTGGGTTGTATATTTCCAGGAATTTATCTATTTCTCCTAGTTTCTTCAGTTTGTTAGTGTATAACTGTTTATAGTAGTCTCTTATAATCTTTTTTATTTCTGTAGTTCTGTGGCTACAGTAGTACTCTGTTTTCATTTTGATTTTGAGTCTTCTTTCTCTTTTTTTTAGTCTAGCTAAAGTTTCGTCAATTTTGTTTATCTTTTCAAAAACCAACTTTTAGTTTCATTGCTTTATTTCCTTTATTTTGTTCATTCTGGGCTTAGTTTATTCTTCTTTTTCTAGATCTTTGAAGTGTAGAGTTAGCTTGTTTGCCCATCTTTAAAAAACTTTTTTTAATGCTTATTAATCTTCGAGAGAGAGAGAGACAGTGGGGCAGGAGAAGAGAGCGAGGGAAACACAGGATCTGAAACAAGCTCCAGGCTCTGAACTGTCAGCATAGGGCTGGACGCAGAGTCCGAACTTGTGAACTCCGAGATCATGACCTGAGCTGAAGTCGAACACTTAACCCACTGAGCCACCCAGGTGTCCCTTGACTATCTTTTTTTAATGTAGGCATTTACTGCTGTAAACTTCCATCTTAGTACTGCTTTTGTTGCTACCATCAGTTTTGATATATTGTATTTTAATTTTTATCTCAAGATATTTCCTAATTCCTCTTTTGATTTCTTCTTTGACCCATGGGTTGCTCAAGAGTGTGTTGTTTAATTTCTATATATTTGTGAATTCCCCAATTTTCTTTCTGCTCTTGATTTCTAGTTTCATTCCATTGTGGTTAGAAAAGATACTTGCTATGATTTCAGTCTTCTTAAATTTGTTAAGACTTACTTTTATAGCCTAACATGATCTATGCTGAAAAATATTCCGTGTGCACTTGAGAAGAATGTGGATTCTGCTGTGGTTGGGTGAACCGTTCTGTATATGTCTATATGCCTGTTAGGACCATTTGGTCTATATTTTTGTTCCAAGCCCTCTGTTTCCTTGTTGATCTTCTGTCTGGATATTCTACCCATTATTGAAAGTGGGATATTAGAATCTTCTAATAGTATTGTGTTGCTATTACTCCCTTCAGTTCTGACAACTTTTGCTTCATATATTTGGGTGCTCTGATGTTGGGTATATATATATATATACATATATGTATATATATATGTATATATATATTTATAATTATTATATCTTCCTAGTAAATTGATCTTTCATCATATATAATGTCCTTCTCTGACCCTTGTAACAGCTTTTGACTTAAAATCTATTTTATATGACATAAGTATGGCCACTCCTGCTCTCTTTCGGTTATTGGTGGCATAGAATATCTCCTTCCATTCTTTCACTTTCAGCCTATGTGTGTCCTTAAATCTAAAGTGAGTGTCTTACATATATTTGAATCTTTTTAAAGGAAGTGTACCTATTCAGCCACTCCAGGGACTTTAATCCATTTACATCTGAAGTCATGACGGATAGGGAAGGACATGCTACTGCCATTTTGTTCATTGTTTTCTGTATGTCTTGCAGCTTTTTTGCCTCTCTTCCTCTCCTGCTGCCTTCCTTTGTTTTTGTTTACTGGTTCTAGTGACGTGATTTGATTCCTTTCTCATTTTCATTTGTGAATGTGGATGTCCATCTCCTTCCTCCAACATGGGGAGTGTTTCTTCAGATAAGTTTTCTGTCACTGGAACTCCCATATTGCATATATTGTCCAGTTAACAATATCCCATGTGTCCCTTAGGCTTTCTTAACCTTTTTTTTTTTTTTAATGTATATCTCTCCGGCTGGATAATTTCAAACAGACTTTGAATCTGTTGGTTCATTCTTCTCTACATAAAGGTTGTTGTTAATTCCTGTAGTGAATTTTCAATTTGGTTATATTCTTTAGCCCCAAAATTTGTTTGGTTCTTTCAAATATTTTCTCTTTGTGGCTACTCTTAGTTTGTTCATGTATCTTTTTTCTGAGCTCATTAAGCGTCCCAGAAAGGCTTTTTAAGATGTGGATTCTCAGACCCTATTGGTAGGGACTCTAATTCAGTAGTCTGTAGGGGGGCATGAAAATCTGTATTTCTGAAAGTTTCCCTAGGTGATTCAGATGTACATCTAGGTTTGAAAAACACTTCCAGGGAAAAGACTACCTCCAACCCCTCCCACCTCCCAGTTCTCTCCAAGATGTCACCATCTGTCTACCGGTATTCTGACTCTGTATTATTTGAGGGATCTGGAAACCCTTCTGCCTCTAGGCAGCCTTCCTGCATTGAATCCTGTCTGACAGTGAGTTTCATATACTTCTCCCCAGCCCGCTCCAGACCAAAATGGACGAACACGTCCCATTTCTTTATTAATTTGGCATTTCATCCCTTCAATTTGCTATCTGAGTCTTAAGCCATCACTGTCTAAAAAACTTCTGGACTAACTTTCTTATTATTTTATGATGCAAAGGCGTTGAGTGTAGTAGAGGTAGAACTCTGGGAACTGGGTTCACATCTCTTTTCTTATAGGGTATGATCTCGGACAAGTTGCTTTTCCTTCCTGGGCCTCAGTTTCCTCATCTGTGAAACGAGCAGTAATAGATGGTCTTCACGATCCTTCCTTTTGGCCTCTGACTCTCTCCTTCCTTCCTTTATGCACTCCAGAGCTAAGGAAGTGAAACTCCGAAGTCATTCCCCAAACTCAGCCCCGAATCAAAGGAACCAGAGGGCCTGCCAGTTCTCCCTCTACCTCCCTTCCCACGATCAACCATGGCTCTGAGCGATGTCGATGTGCAGAAGCAGATTAAGCACATGATGGCTTTCATTGAGCAGGAAGCCAATGAGAAGGCAGAAGAAATAGATGCCAAGGCTGAGGAAGAGTTCAACATTGAGAAAGGACGTCTTGTGCAAACCCAACGATTAAAGATCATGGAGTATTATGAGAAAAAGGAGAAGCAGATAGAGCAGCAGAAGAAGATCCAGATGTCCACCATGAGGAATCAGGCAAGGCTGAAAGTCCTGAGAGCCCGAGATGACCTCATCTCAGAGCTGCTGAGCGATGCAAAGCTGAGACTTAGCAGGATTGTGGCAAACCCAGAAATCTACCAGGGGCTGCTGGGTAAATTAGTGCTTCAGGGGCTGCTCCGACTGCTGGAGCCCGTGGTGATCGTACGCTGCAGGCCACAGGACCTCCTCCTGGTGGCGGCTGCAGTGCAAAGAGCCATCCCTGAATACATGATGGTCTCCCAAAAATGTGTGGAAGTTCAAGTGGATCAAGAGGTGCACCTGGCTACCAATGCAGCTGGAGGAGTGGAGGTCTACAGTGGCAATCAGAGAATAAAGGTTTCGAATACCCTAGAAAGCCGCCTGGATCTCTTAGCCCAGCAAAAGATGCCTGAAATACGAAAGGCTCTGTTTGGAGCCAATGCCAACAGAAAGTTTTTTGTATAAGCCTCCGAGAAGGGAAGCTCATGCTGAATTGTCAGGCCTTAAAAGCCTAGGTTATTAGGGCAGAGGGAAACTAGTAATGTTTGCTCCTCTTTGTTGCTTTGATGGGATTCTGCCTACTTTCACGAAATACCCTTTGAATGGCTAGCGGCATTACGTTTTGGAATAAAACCTGAAAAGGCTTGGAAATCTCCTTCTGGTTTATCCACACACACCACGTCTTCTGGTCAATTCAACAGTCTAGGTCGAAGGGAGTAAAGACACCTGCTCTGTAGCTTGTCCTTCAGGCAAGATGGGAATGATATTAATGGCTTGTGGGTCTGAGTGCTCTAAATTTCTTTAATATTACCTGAAGTGTGTTTTCCTTCTTTTCCTTCAGCTTTCTGTGCTTATGTTATTGAACGGGGCTTAGTGATCTTTTTCGTGTGTCCAGGGCCAACTTCATGGGCATATGAGCGTCATTGTCATACACAGTTCCATGCACAGAAGAGCCCGGCACTTAGAGTTTAGTGCTCTGTAGCCGACGCCTTGAAATACTTAGTTTTATCTTTGAGAGTGTATATTGCAAGTGAAACCTGATGGGACTCTGGAGCACGTGCCAGGGGCTTGGAGCTTTGGCTCATGACTGGTACCAACTCCCGAAGCCCACCCTCCTCCCTGGGATGGGTTCTTGACCACTCACTTCCCAGCTTGCTGGTGCCCTGAGACCCTGCCTCCCCTCCCTCACCCAGTGAACAGTGCTGCTTTCTGCCTTTGGTGAGGGCCGCTGTGCATGCAGGGAGGGCCAAGGGTGTGCGCCTGCTCTCAAAATCTTAGAGGTGGGCATAATGGTTGCCATTTCTGCCCCAGAATGGCAGGTCCCTGGCACATTCAGCACGTGACGTGGTGAGGGTGAGTCTCTTACCCACCAGACGCTAAGCACATTCGGGTGTGGAGGCTTAAGGACCCCGGGATTCACCTGTCTGCTGTGGGTTGGGTTGGCCAGTCTACTGTAATGGGAGATGTCTGGCTTACCCTCTGTGACTCCAGCCAGGACATGGCACATGGATCTGGGGGCTGATGGGAAAAAGGACCCAGCTGCTGTTCAAGTGTGCTGAAGCTGAGTCTCAGATTGGGAACTGCAGGAGCTTTCGGGGTCTGCACTTGCCCCGGAAAGTCTCCCAGTACCTGACGGAATTCTCCATCAGACAGTTCAGTGCCTGCGGGAGACTTAGACTCATCTCTTTGGCCAGTTTGGCATATCTTCCAGGAGAGACCAAGAAACACAGATGGCATAATTTTGGTGATTCTCTATACATGTAATATGCAATATAGAGATAAATGATAAAATGCATGTTAATGATTTAAAATGTTACTATTTATTTACTAAACTCCTCCAGCTGGCCACTTCATTTTCTTTCTTTTAGGAGTAACCTTCCCTACTGCAAGGTTTGGACGGCGGGGTAGAGAGGCCTCAGAAAGTTTACATTCCAAAGTTTACATGTTGTCATTCCAGAAACAAATTTGCTTCCCTTGGGGCCAATTCCACTTTCCTGAGAGGGAATCTGTTTGGCCCAGCTCAGGTCAAATGCCCAACTTTGGTCCACTGGACATCTGGAGGCAGTTCTCAGAGAAAAGGAGAAAAGGGGGGATTTGTTAGCGAGACAGACTCTGCCAAGGGCGTCTACTGTGTGGGTCTTTTTGGGTTGTGAGTTCAGTCGTTGACTGAACATTTTCTGAATGCCAGCAATGAGGTAGGCCGTGTGCTAGGTGCTGGCTATGAAGAATACAATGTGTGAGTGCCTGCCTAGAGTTGTATAAGAGGTGCTGTGAGAATACGGGGATGGGAAGAGAGGGTTCTGGGGTGATGGTGGTTGAGCTGAAGTAAGTATTGCAGGCAAAAGGCGGCGGAGGGTGAGGGAAGCATACGCAAAGGCCCTGAGGTGTGAAAAAAAAATTGTGTTAGAGGAACTGTGTGTAGTTCGGCTGTGGTGAAGTTTGAGGGATGAGGGCGAAGTGACCACGGACGAGGCTGGAAAGATGGACAAAGCCTGATTATGAGGTGCTGTGTGCCTCACTCAGGAGTTAGGTTAATTCCTGTAGCTGGGTGATGAGTGGTTATTGAAGGACTTTAATTTTTTTTTATGTTTATTTATTTATTTATTTTTTCCCAAGAGACAGAGCATGAGAGGGGAAGGGGAAGAGAGAGAAGGAGACACAGAATCTGAAGCAGGCCCCAGGATCCGAGCTGTCAGCACAGAGCCTCTCGTGGGGCTCGAACTCACCAACCGTGAGTTCATGACCTGAGCTGAAGTCAGACGCTTAACCAACTGAGCCACCCAGGTGCCCAGTAAAGGACTTAAACAGGAGTGAAATCATGAGAGCTGGACTTTTAAAAGCTTATGCTAGTGTCACCGTGTGTGGAAAATACATTGGAGGGACGGAGAGGCTGGAGGCAGAAGCCCTGTTGAGGGTTATTCACCAACCCAAGTGAAAGATGATAAACAATCTTTGCAGCTCTTTTGTGAGATAGGCCACACTCACTGACACACAGGCTGGAAGAGACTAGAATTAGTGACTTATGTCTTACCACTTCCCTCTGCCCCCCAGAAAATTCTTTCACTGGTTCAGGCTTGCAGCTTTCTGTCAGTTTTGCATCATCTTACAACGTTTTCTTATAAGAGTGTTCTGCTCCTCAGATCCCTCCCCCTCCTGTCTTAGCCATCATGCCAGGCAGGCCCAGCAAGATTCCCTTCCCTTCCCTGCCCCAGCCCTCAGCCGCCTCCCCTCCTGGAAACCCAGACCCCACTTCCTGCTGTAATCCAGGAGTGTCTGAACCCCCTTTGCCTGCCCCAGCTCTGGCCATCCTTCAGTCCATCACCGGGGCCCCTGACGTTACTTCATCTCCAAAACAACTGACAGGTGGATTTTATGAAGGTTTTGTGTGAAGTTGAGGAGAGCTTTACATGGTGCCTGTGAGGCACAATCACCCCAAGTCCCACTTAAAACATCTCTGTTTCTCCAAACCTTTCTGTCTCCCAAGGCTGCCAAATACTTTCTCGTTCTCCCCAGACTTCTCCTCCTCAGCCTCAACCCTTGGGCTCCGGTCTCCTCCCTCATAATGTCCCCTCAGGGGAACAAAACCTGGTGTCTGAGGAGCACTGCGCCGTCACCGTCCCTGGCTGCAAGGGCTGTGCGGGTCTTGATTGAGGGCTTTTCACGCACCACCTTTATTTACTCTTAGCTGCTTTTTCTTCCATCTATTTTAGACATAGGGGCAGGGGCAGTGTCTTAATTCTTTCTTCTTCCCACTTCCTGCTGCCTTGTTATGTCGGTGCTGGCCTCGGGTGCGCACGTGGTAGGTTCTGAACTGATGTTTGTGGTTGTTACGCTCTTTCCTGGCCCGGCTCTGGTCTCTGGACGGAGGCCACCAGAGCCTTTCTCGACCCCTAGATTGTGCCGTAGAAAGAGGCAAGCCTGTGAGATGGGGGCCAGGGAAGAGTGCCAGGAACAGGGCTTGTCAAGAGCATCCTTCGGTGCTGTGCCCCACCCCGTCGGGGGGGGGGGGGGGGGGGGGGGGGGGGGGAGGCTGCAGGTGGGTGTGTGGGTTTATTGCATCCCTTCCGTCCCGGATGGGAGGAGTCTTGCTTTGGACCTGGGTGAGAGGTAGAGGCTGGGTCCTCCTCAGGGGGCCTCGGCCATGGGAGAGGCAGACCTTAGCCTTCAACACTAGCCGTGACCTGTGGCGTGGGCCGCTTGCCCCCTTTCTGACAGCTGCGCTCTTGTAGGGGTCTTTGGTTTAGAAATGCTTGTCCCGGGGACTCTGGGTTAGTTGATTGGTATAAATGCACACTCATTCTTTATTAGCAGTGACTGTCCTACCCTCAAGAAGGCGTGTGTAAGCTCCTCAGTCCCTGTGAGCCAAAAGGAGCAAACTGTTACAACCACAGGCAGGCGCAACCCTTCCCCACCGCTCTCTTCATTAACACTTCCTCCCCGAGGTGCAAGGGAAGCTGTTAGCTGCTGATGCAGACAGAGGCCGTGCTTATGGGGAGGCTGCCTCTGCGGGCTCCTTCCCTGCTGGGGGCCGGCTAGGGAAATCTGAACACCCCACCAGAGCTCCTCACTATGGCCTCTGCCCCAGGGACCCCGGAATCCTGTTGGCAGGGACAGCTCGGTGGAGGGAGAACATAGACTTAATTTTCCAATTCTGAGTTTTCTGGAAAGGCAGAAATGGAGGGGATGTTTGNTGGGAACGCCTGGGTGGCTCAGCCAGCTAAGCATCAGACTCCTGGTTTAGGCTCGGATTATGATCTCACAGTTCATGAGATCGAGCTCCCGCCTCGGGCTCCACACTGACAGTGTAGAGCCTGCCTGGGACTCCCTCTCTCTCTCTCTCTCTCTACCCCTCTCTCTCTACCCCTCCCCTGCTCATTCTCTCTCTCTCTCTCTCTCTCTCTGTCTTCCAAACTAAATAAACTTAAAAAAATAAAAAGAAAATGCTGCAGGGCTTCCTGTTTCTGGGGTCCCAGGACCCCTGGGCCAGTAGATCTATTCTGGGCCAACCACAACTCCCCGGACCTCTGGGGAGCAGGTGCAGCCCTTTGCTGAGCTCCTGGGGACACCGCGCAGGGCTTTGCCTCCCTCCTCTGCGCTCCTCTGTACCCTTCCCTGTGCCCTCTCAGTCCATTACCTCATCTCTGAAATCATGCCTCCCACCCCACCTCCCTAAACTCGATTCCAAAGCATGGTAAACCCTTGCTGTCAGAGCACCCCATGCCTCCCCATAGGATCCCACGGCTCATCCAGCGGCCTCTTCTGAAGGACAGCATCCAGAACCCTGGAAGACTTCTCGCTGCAGGCACAGCTAGAGGGGACCCAGATCCGAGAGAGGGTCCTGGCAGACCCTCAGCCCAGCTCACCACACCTTCCCCCACACTCTGGGATGATGTTTTGTGACTGGGAGATGAGCCCATAGAGGGTTTGACTCATCCTGGCTGCTACCAAGCCTGAACGGATGGATGCGTGTCCTGGTGCTTACAGAAGATTTAGAACTTGAAGGGATCGAGAGAGCCAAATGCCCCTTTGAATCTGAAGCTCAGAGGAATCAAGGAGGCAGCCCAGGGTCCTGATCAGCTGATAAGACTCCTGGGACTACAAAGAAAACACCTGAAAAGCCAAGGTTGTTGTCATTCATTTTATAAAAGACTTGCTGTACAGAGCCCCCAGAACTTTGACTCTGGACAAACATGTTAGCAAACACATGGCCATGGCTGGTTCCTTGGAGAATCCTTCATTTCTCCTCCCCAGGGTCTCCTGACCTCAGGGCTCAGTCACAGTGAAGGCCCACAGAGAAGGGGTGCCTGTGGGTGACTGCACAAGGGGTATGACTTGAGGGGGACCCAGGGAAAGACTGGAGGCCGGGGGGCACATGTTGGGGATCAGAGTGGGGGGAAGGGGGTGCCGTCACACAGCACTTAGCCCAGACCTGGCACAGATCAGGTGTTAGTGGACCTCCGTGGAGGCAAGGAGGGGAAGGAGAGAGGGAGGAAGGAAGAGACGAAAAAGTAGAAGCACTGTGCGTTGTCACTCAACTGCAAAACGGGAACCAAAGTGAATATTTGAAGATTCTCGTCTTTCCCCATTTGGAATTTGAGTCTTGGGTTTTCCTTCAGTCAGTTGAATTCAAATCAGCAGACATCTTATTCATTCATTTATTCATTCCACAAATATTTACTGAATGGCTACCAAATGTCAGGTGCTGTGCCAGGCAGCGCGTCCCTTGCAGTTAACGCCCCAGCTTTCACAAAGGAACATTCTAATGTGGGTGGCCTGGCCAGCAGTGGGAGGGGTCAGGGCTAGGAAGGGGACCCCAAACAAGCAGACAACTGGTGGTTTTGGGGTGAGCTAAGTGCCATAAAGAAGTCAAAGGTATTGGACAGTGAGGCCCTCAGTGACCCCTGTTCAGGCAGGGCCCCGGGTCCCTGGAGCATGGGAAGGGGCCAGCCGTGCCTGTACATGTGGGGAGGGTGGGCAGAAGGGAAGGACATTATGAGCAGACGGAGCTACAAGTATAAGGCACCAGGCACAGAGCAGAGAGGAGGCCAGTGGGGCTTTACTAAGTGAGTGATGGCGGGAGAGAAGGGTCGGTGTCCCATCATACAGGCTCTTGTGGGTGGCATGTAAGGAATTTGAACTAAGTATAATTGGAAGTTATTCAGGGCTTGCAAGCATGGAAGACACACGTCCCCATTATTTTTAATAAACAAGACATTTATTTAAACAACAAGACACTTGAAGGGAAACTACCCAGGATTTATTTCTTTTAGAATAATTTAGTCCTACTAAAAAAAATTTTTTTTAAATGTTTATTTATCTTTGAGAGAGAGACAGACAGACAGACACACAGAGTACAAGTGGGGGAGGAAAAGAAAGAGAGGGAGACACAGAATCAGAAGCAGGCTCCAGGCTCTGAGCCATCAGCATAGATCCTGATGTGGGGCTTGAACTCAGCAACTGCAAGATCATGACCTGACCTGAAGTCAGATGCTTAACCAACTGAGCCACCCAGGCACCCCAATTTAGTCCTACTTAAAGATGGGTTGCCCCAGATGTAATGGCTACATGCAAAAAAATTATAATTTATGAAATTCAGAAAATTTGGTTTTACAGTGACAAGTGAAAACCATTAAAATTCTCCAGTCAAAGAATTCTTATGTTGTTCCTTCATTGTTAAACAATGAGAACAAAATAACTTCCTAGGATGTAAAGGTAAGAGCTGAATGAGCATGCCAGTAACGGAAAAGGGGGCTATTTTCATAAAATTAGTATTTTTCCGCATCTCATCACCATTTGATGTCACTCAAAACATTCCAGGGGCCGTTCAGTTAAAAAAAAAACACAGTATGCTTGGGGTGCCTGAGTGGTTCAGTCGGTTAAGTGTCTGACTTTGGTTCAGGTTATGTTTCGCGGTTCATGAGTTTGAGCCCCGTGATGGGCTCTGTGCTGATAGCTCAGAGCCAGGAGCCTGCTTTGAATCTTGTGTCTTCTTATCTCTGCCCCTCCTCTCTTCATGCTCTTTGTCTCTCAAAAATAAGTAAACATTATGGGGCACCTGGGTGGTTCAGTTGGTTGAGCGTCCGACTTTGGCTCAGGTGATCTCACCATTTGTGAGTTCGAGCCCCACACTGGCTCTGTGCTGACAGCTCAGAGCCTGGAGCCTGATTTGAGTTCTGTGTCTCCCTCTCTCTCTGCCCCTCCCCGGCTTGCAGTCTGTCTCTCCCTCAAAAATAAATAAACATTTTAAAAAATTAAATAAATAAATTAACGTTAAAAAATTTTTTTAAATGCAATCTGCTCGTGTACATATACACTTTATGTACAATAAAGGAATGGAGAGAGGGAAATGGAAGAATAGAGAAAACTATACTGTAGTAGTCAGGATGTGGTGGATCCAAACTGCAGGTTTTCATTGAGAATGTCTTTTTGGTCTGGAGGGACAGAGTTCTGGAGTAAAGTGGCAGTTTCCCTTTTTAGTAGACACCTCCTGTCTGCTGCGGGGACACATCAACTGTATTCCCATCCTCGGTTTCCAAGGGTGGAATTGGAAACGTACAGGCCTGTACGTTTCACTGATTGGTTGCCTGTCAAATTGCAATCTGACCTGTCTTATTGACAAACTGTGTCATTCACGATAAGCTTTCATTGGTGTATTAAGTGCTGGATGCCTCTGAACCCTATAGAGCACCACAGAACCATCCTGCCCACCACCTTCAAATGCGATGGTTGCCCTCAGTCTTGACTCCTTCCTTGGGCTTTGCCTCAGCCGTGGGGAGGCCGGAGCATCCTCAGCTGCTGTTTCACAGAAGACGTACCAGGGTTGCAGTGAAGGAGCACACAAGCAGCCCCAGAAGTGGCGGAAGCAGGACATGAGCTCATTTTACGGTGTAAGGTGTACCAGCTTCTCTGTTAGACCCCCAGAATTGCACTTGCCCCTCCTCCTCTGCTCAAAAGAAACCACGCAGACCCTGTAGAAATAGGAAAGCAAATATCCAGTCATTAGCCAGCTCAGACAGATGGACAGGACTCTTTCTAGGCAATGCTTTTTTTTTCCCCCCTGAAAATCCCCCTTTACCATTTGGGGTCAGTGACTTACAGAGNACATGAGCTCATTTTACGGTGTAAGGTGTACCAGCTTCTCTGTTAGACCCCCAGAATTGCACTTGCCCCTCCTCCTCTGCTCAAAAGAAACCACGCAGACCCTGTAGAAATAGGAAAGCAAATATCCAGTCATTAGCCAGCTCAGACAGATGGACAGGACTCTTTCTAGGCAATGCTTTTTTTTCCCCCCTGAAAATCTCCCTTTACCATTTGGGGTCAGTGACTTACAGAAAGTACCTTTAACGTCACCTTTCTCTTCAGTAGCCAGAACTTACACACACTATTTGTACAAGTCATCCTATCCAATCTCCCATCTCCTTTTTTCCTTATTAGGGACACTTTTCTGCCATTGGGACTGCTCAACCTGGGCTTAGCTGCACTGCTTCTTAGCACTTTGTGCCCTTAGCATGCATACGGATCACCCGGTTTTCTCTTAGCTCTTTATGCTGTGTCTGGACTACTCAAACCCTGCCTCTTTCTGCCTTCTAGAACTTTTCCTTACCGGGCTCTGGAATTCTTGGACTTGGACACACCCCTGGACTCTCAGTCCATTGGTTTGTTTCATGTATTTTGGAGTTTGGGTTTGTTTTCATGGAGAGGGAGCTGCCCCCACCCCTGTGACTTCCCAGATTTTTTCCCACCTTGAGCTTTGAGCGTTACTGACCCCTAACCCCGGGAGGGTGCGGGGGAGGGTGGAATTGGGGATTGGGTCCTGACTCTGGCCACATAAGAACAGAAAGATCTGGTAAGCAGGGATGGCACTGGGCATATCTTGAATGAATGAAGCCTGGCTCTGCAGAATCGTAGGCTGGTCTTCCACTGATTCCCTTGGGCTTTGGACTGGACTCACCCCTACTCTCTCTGGCAATTGTGTGACCCTGGCAGATTATATCTCTGTCTGTTAAGTGACAAACAAAGGCCTGACGAGCCGGTTCCCTGGGACCCCTGAAGCCCCCAGCTTCCCACTGCTGGCTTAACCCACTGCTGCTGACTCTTGACCCCCTCTGATCTTTTTCCAGGCTTCCTTCTCATGCCTACCTTGTTCAACACATGCTAGCCTCTGGGGTCTCTGCCCCTCTTACAAGGGCCGTGGGGAGGGCTGTCCCCTACAGGGCATGGGGGAGGGTAACCTACAAATCTGCTGGCCTCTCTCCAGCCAATGGCAAGGCATGTTTCCAAGGAGTCTGTATTTGGGACAAGGCTGGCCAGGTGTGGGTGGAGGTGTGGGTGGAGGAGTTTGGAGAGTGGTGGGAGAAAGCCTTAGGCCTTAGGCAGTCCCACTCGGGACCCCCAGAACATCAACAAGGCATGTTTCCTGCCCCCAGGCTCTCGCCCATTGGAAAGAATCCAGACTTAGATCTCAGTTTGGGGTTTTAATAAGTGTGGTTTCTATTCTCTAGGCAACACTCTGCAGTCCTTACACAAGCGAATCTGCGTTGTTTATAGGCTAGAGCCCTCGGGAGGGAGATTACAGGCCTGGGGTCTAGTTCCATTCATTTGCTAGGTTAGCAAAGTAACTCACCTTCTCTATGCCTTAATTTTATTATCAGTAAAATGGGAGGGAAAATGCCTATTCTCATTGGGGTGTTTTGGCAATGAAATGCAATAAAACAGAAAGGCAAAAGAGATGCCCACATATGTGGTCCATGCTAAATTTGATAAAAGAACCGTAACTCAATGAAAATTTTGATTATACAAGAAATAGAAAAACATTATGGAAGTCAAAACCGTTTTATAAAGCACATGTAATTTTACCATCTTGATACAGTTATTGTTTTATTTTCAGATTTCACAGTGATATTTCAAGTAATTATACATGATATGCCTACCATTTTGCGCCTCCCATATGGAATCATTTGGCCTTTGTAAACTTCACCTTCAATGCCTACAAATTATTGCACCTAATATGTTTTATAATTGGTTTTATCTAGTTAAACAGTAATTTATGTTTGAGTTACTTTAAGTTTTCATTATAATAAATGGTGCTGTAATTAGCACATGGCTTTTTAGTGGATCAATCTGTATGTAACATTTTGTCTCCTTGTTAAATTAATACACCCGCTGTAGAAAAATTTAAAGATCAAGGGTAGTATAAAGAAATTTAAATCACAGGTAACTGTCCACTGAGAGATTGTGCACAGGTAATTGTACCACATTGTGAAAATGTGGAGTCTGTCGTACATTGTTTTTCTATGCATAGCTTGTGTGTATGTGTGTGGTCTATTGGTGCAAGTGCAGTGTTTCATCCTGATTCCTTACTGCCGTGGAAGGTAGTTAAGAGCATGGGAGTTAAGAGGCTGGACGCGGGGTTCAGATTCCGAGTTCAAATCCTGTTTCTGCCACTTACTCAGTTAAGCCCTTTGGATAAACTCTAAGCTTCAAGTTTCACACTTTATTTGCTAGTCAACCTTACGTAAGTTCCTCCAGCAGGCCAGTTTTTAGAAGAAGGATGATAACAAAATCTGTCTCCTGTGCTTGTAAGAATCAATCTATATAAACCATTTAGCAGAAACATCCGGCAAGTATAAATGCAACAAATATTCTCTGGTCATTTTTTTCATGCATATTCCATGTCATGAAAAATTCTTGAAAAATCACCATTTTAAACACCTGCCTGGTTATTGTTCTTTTCTACCCTAATCTAGTCATCATATATATTTCTTTGTTTCTATAACAAGGCGGTGACATTTATGTACCTAAACCTTTGCCCAGTTTAGATGATTTCCTTAGGCAAGCATCCTAGACCTGGAATTAATGGGTTAAGAGTACGATGATTTTTAAATGACTCTTTAATACGTATGCCAAATTGCTTTGGCAGAAAAGATGTTAAAGAACAGGGCTTAAGCCTGGTTTTCAAACTGCAGCAGCAAGAAGCGTAGTCTTGGATTCTTTTTTCCCACTTCCCTCCTTTCTTTCTTTCCCAGCCCTTAAATCTTAGCATTTGAAGCGGTACCCTTCAGGATCCTAGACTTTTGACACGGTCCCTTGGTGTGAACGGGGCCAGCGCTAGCGAGAGGGAGGAAGGAGACCGAGCTGGTTTGAAAGTCACACGCCCCGACGGTCCTTGTAAGTGTACAAAAGTGATGGAAACGGCGGCGGTCACGTGACCTGAGCGTGACCTCATAGCTCNAAGGAGCCCTGGGGATTTGGGAGCCCTCCTGGGTTCCCTGGGCGCGAAGAAGAGGGCCGCTAGGAAGCCCAGGCTTCTGTAATCATTGATCAGTGAGAAGCCGTCACCGCACGTTTCGCTCAAAGCACCTGGGTGCCCAGTTCTGGCTGCGGGCAAGGCTCGGTGGCAGGGGCGGTACACATTTCCCCTCGTTTAGTTCTTGTTATCCCCATGTTCCTGGAGACCCAGCTGAGAAAACTCACAGCGGAGCTGGGAGTGAGGACGAGCCCAGAGTCACGGAGACCTGGAGCAAGCGGCGGGTGGCATGCGCGCCCGGGGTGCCCAGCCAACGTGGGCGTGGGCGCG
>NW_027551558.1:12708343-12768371 GCF_008692635.1 Crocuta crocuta | reverse complement strand
TCCTAGGGGAGAGCGGAGGTGGAGGCCGCGGGGGCAAACCAGGGCACAGCTCTCACCGACCTAACAGGACATCTGTAGTGGAGAGACTGAGATTTTAGAGGAATGCTTAAAAAAAGAAGGAGAATGGGAAGGGGAAGAAGAAGAAGAAAGGAGAAGGAGGAGGAGGAGGAGGAGGAGGAGAAGAAGAAAACAAAAAAGACAGGAGGAAAGTATTGATTGGATGAAGGGAGATGTCCTTGGTCCATTTCCCACCAACCGAGCACCAGAGAGAGTCCCCCGGCTTTGAGGGTGCCTCAAGGTCCCCAAGATTTAGGAGCATATTCAAACTTGTGGGTTTTCATTCTTTCTAGGCACCCATTCCTTGCAGGCAAGAGCCAGCTTGGGGGTCCCGGGGGCTCTAAAGGTTTTTCTGGCAGACTCCTAAAAAGATTGTGAAAATCTACCCCTTGCCCATTTGTGGGAGCAAACATTCAATTTTCTTTTTCATAGTATAGTTATATAGGGTGTGCTCTCTGATGTGTGCACTGAAAAATAAAACTATTTCAGAACTCTGAAAAATATTTCCAGATGAAATACTACAGTGATTGAATGTCCACCACCACCCTTTTAAAAAAATTTTGTGAAGTTCTTAACTGTAGGGAAAATGTCATCTTTCTTTATTCCCCTTGAGTTTATATTTTCATTCTACTTCCCCTCCAGAATTTTATCCTCATATATATTTTATGATTGAATGACTCCTATATATTGCCTCATCATTCTTCTCCCCTAAAACCATGTATATAAAATGAATTAATTTTTTAACTTTTCTGGGACCATAGATTCTAAATGTTAGAGAATATTCTGTCTGGGTTTGTACCATGACAACTGGTGTACAATTAATCAAAACAAATGCTATTAGGAACTTTAATAGATTCTAAGGAAGCATAAAAAAAAGCTTAATTGAAACTACATTTCTTAAAGAGATGAAGCTTTTTTTCCTGCCCCAATTAGTTCATATATCCATGAATGAATATTACTCATTGCTGATGAGGTCAGGGTTCAGTGTTAATTCTATGCATGTGTGTGTGTGTGTTAATAGATACAAGTGCTGAGCTCAGAAACCTTTTCACATACATAAGTACAAAGGAATATGAGGAGTTTTGTCACAGCGATGTCAATCAATTTTATAAATTCCTTTTGAGTTATATGTCAAAGATCATGTGGGTGGTTCGTTAAAAATCTGTCAGCTGACAACGAGAAGTGATTCTCCTTCGCTTTGAATGAAGAATTGGAAGTCTTTGTTGATTTGCCTAGTCATTAGTCATTCCTTTCCTCAATATGGACACCAGGATTCAGATTGCAGCTTCCTTGCACCATCCATTTTTTTCCCAAGTCCATGCCCCATGGTAATATTTGGGATGGGTGAGAAGAGTGCCTTTCTTTCAAGAAGTGGCAGAAGGGTGATTATGAGATGGGAAGTGGGAGGGGAACCAGCAGCATCCCTGGACCGTGACCTCAGTGACCTCCCTGCGCCCAGGCAGGACACATGAGGGGAAAGAGAGTGTGGGAGTTGAGGGCTCATCTTGTGAGGCTCTTACAGTGACCCACGCCAAAATATGTGCGCTGTGATGGTCTTCGTGTACCTCCGAGAGCCCCCGCACCCTGGTTTCTACTGGCCCACTGCTGGATGGGTGGGCAGAGAAAGGGAAGCGATGGGGCAAGCAGTTCCTGGAGGTTCTGAATGTCTCTTTGCAGGAGCGGGGGTGCTTGTGGGCAGAGGTTCCTTCCTGAGGGGCGGTTGCCTAACTGCAGGGCCTTTCCACGGAGGGGTAGCAGCGTCAGTGATGCCAACCCACGCACACTGGCTGTGGTCCGACTCCAGGTCCAGGCTCTCCTCTCAGAGCTTTCCTTCTCCTTTGGGTCCAGCCTACTTTGAGCTCTTGAAAGAACTTCCCTGTCATTCTTCTGGGCAGGGCCCCAGCAGGACAGGGTTGGGGGGGTTCCCCACAGGCCAGAGTGGAGAAGTGCCGTGGGTCAACCAGGGCCAGGGAAAGCTGGAGTTGCTGAGGAGGGAGCGGGGGCTACTTCACTGGCTTGCCTCTCCTCTCCGTCCCAGGGCGTGCTCAGTCACGGGGCCTTGGCTGGCCTCTGTGGCGCCCGTGTCGTTAGAAAAAGCCCCCCTCTGGACAGAGCCAGCGTCATGAGCTCATGAGGTGGGGAACACAAAATACCTCTGGACTAGGGAAAAGGCTCCCCTTCCTCTGGGCTGATGCAGCCGGTGCCGGGGCCTGGCGTGGCTGGGGGAGGGCGCGCTGCGTTTCAGCTCTCACTTGTCCCCTCAGCTGGGCACTCTGGGTGTTGCACACGCACCTGCATGGCCATGTGGGGTACGCTCTTGCCTCTGAGCACACTGTTGCCCCTACCTGGGGCAACGCTGTCCTTCTAGCTAGGGGATTTTGGCCATGATACAGAAAGAAGATGAATGAACACCCTCTGGCCTGCCCCAGCCCTGCCCTCTGATGTTTCTCGTGAGCTTCCGCCATTATTCCTTGCCAGTGGAACCCTATTACATCATATCCGAAAAATCAAAAACAAAACAAACAAAAAGAGAGAGCCAGACAGACACAGGAGCCCTTAGACTCACGGACTTAGACATAGACTCATGGAGCCTCCCCAGCTCCAGATGGCACCTTGCTACTAGCCCGAGCCTCAGGTGAAAGCCATGGCTCAGGTGAAAGACTTTGAGAGGAGTCCTTAAACTTGCAGGCTGTGGGCGGGCACATGTCAGCTTTCTCTTCAGCCTGAAGCGAGGGGTCTACCAACTGTGTTTCCCAAATTCATAAATGCAGGGACTAGCCCACACCAGGATTCATGAGAAAGAAAAGCTCTGAAAGGTTTTTTTGGCCCCTTAAACTAGCACCTCCTAGCAGGCCGGATCTTTCTATTTGTGGGGTCCGCTGCCAGAGGACAAATGGAGGTAATCAAACCATGTATTTACATCTCTTATAACAATAAAGGAAGCCAACAATTGTTAAATGTTCAATTGGAAAATTGTCTTGAAAAATATGTCTTCATACTGAGCTGGAAGGTCAAGTTNCCCGTGTCCCATGGCCTGCCCTACTTCTCTTCTCACCCCTAGCTTGTCTCACCATTTGAGGGGCCTGATATGGGCATTGCAGCCTACGTATCCATGTTCAAATCATACCTCTCACCTCACCATGGGTGGTATGCTCACCCCCAGTTCAGTCTACCCTGGGAAGATGGACCTGGGGAATAAGACTGCAGGTTCTAAAAAAAAAAAAAGGTTTGGGGTCTTTTGGGCAAGGAGTTTCTGGGTCCTGTGTACTCAGAGTATGGTCTAGGAATATGGTGTGAGTGTGGTGGATGTGTCCACTCGACCCCACAGGCTCCTTACCCCATGGGGGAGGAAATGAGCCAGAATGGAGCCCTCTTAAGGTCCCAGTCCAGAGTACTCTGGGTCTAAGGGCAGAACTGACTCCCCAAGCAGCAGCAGCTGCAAGATGTGTCCTGGGCCTTCTGGAGACTGACCCCCTACTCTCACCCCCACCATACACTGGGTGGGAATTTCAAGACCTTTTTTGGGTAACAGCTTTAATGAGCTGTAATTCATATACCATACAATTCAGCCACTTAAAGTGTAGAGTTCAATGACTTTCAGTACATTCAGAGTTGGGTGACCATCACCACAATCCATTTTAGAACATTCCATCACCCCCAAAGAGAGCCTGCATGTCACCCTCAAATCCTCTTATTCCCCCACCCCTGAGCTGCTTTCTTTCTATAGATTTGCCTGTTCTGGACATTTCATATAAATAGAATCATACAATATGTGGTCCTTCGTGATTGGCTTCAGTCACTTAGCATAGTATTTTCAAGGTTCATTCATGTCATAGCATGTGTCAGTGCTTTATTCCTTTATATCACCAGATAATATTCCGTTTTACAGATATTCCGGGTTTTAGTTATCCACCCACCAGTTGATGGACATTTGGGTTGCACCAGACCTTTCACAGTCTTTTCCTGGGCCCACTTGTGAGCACGGGGCTCTGTGTGTTGGTAATACAGAGCCTATGTTCGCTCAGGGGAGCTTCCCCCAGGAGGTCCTCTCGCAGTGAGGCTCCGCCACCATTTCCCCTGGCCCTGTTATGAGCCCCTCAACCCCTCATAGTGCCAGAGCAGGGCTGTCTTCCCACAAGAAGTGGGGAGGTGGCTCCCTTTCCTGCTGAGGTTGCGCACATGAGAATTCCATCCCTCTCCATGTCTCCCAGGCTCCCTGGTTCAGGTTCATCTCCACATCTTTCTCCACAGGACAGGCTGGCAAGAGATGCCATATTTCCTTCATTAGCTGTTGCTGACCCCAGGTTCCAACTCCTATAATCCTCCTTTCCTTAGCCAAATGGGAAAGCCCTTGCATGATTCAGAACACTTGGCTCCAAGTAACAGACACCCAATTCAAATCAGTGTTAAAAGCATCTGAAAAGCTTAGGGATGTCCCTCGTTTTTGGTGGATCCAGGAGCTCAAATCTTGCCGACAAGGACTCATTTCATTCTCTCTCCTCCTCCTCCTTCCCACCTGTCTTTCCCTGTCAGTGTCTCCTTATCTCTTTCTTGGTTCTACTCTTCTCTTTGTAGTCTTTAATCTCAGGCAGGCTTTCCACTAATGGAATAAGATGGCCACCAGCTGCTCTGGGCATACTGTCTACTCAGTCAGAGCTCATCTTCCTAGACCTCTAGCAAAAGTCCCGGGTCAGGCTTGGGTCACATGTTCACACATGAACTAATCATTTGGACCAGGAGATGGAATGTTCTGATTGGCTGGTCTGGGTCTTGGGCCCACCCTTGACTGGAAATCAGTGCACCCGTACCTCATGGACTAAGATTAGGGAATAGGGAGCTCCCCATAAGAAAAGGGGAAATAAATGCTGGACATGCACAGCAGATATCACTGGAACCATCCCACGAACTGGCCTGTCTGGGGTCGGCCACATGAGTTTATCATACATGTTCAGATATGTCTAAACCCTGCTGGTAGACAAGCCTAGGCTGAGGTGGAGATCTCTGCTCCATGTGATAGACTAATTCCTTATGAGATTCTAGAAATTGATATTCCTTCCTAAAAAGGGCTTGTAATTGACCATGAACAAATTCTTATCCAAGAAATGTTGCCCTGTTGGTGGAATTATAGGCTTTATGGCAGGACAATGGAGAACACTTTTTTTTTTTTACAAATAGTTTATTGTCAAATTAGTTTGCACATAACACCCAGTGCTCATCCCCACGAGTGCCCTCCTCCATGCCCCTCCCCCCTCCCCCCTCCATCCATCAGTTCTGTTTTGGTCAGCATTCAAGAGTCTCTCATGGTTTGCTTCTCTCCCTTTCCCCCACCATTTCCCCCTTTCTTCTCCCGCTTGTTCCTCCGTCAAGTTCCTCCTAATCCTCCTATACGTGCAAACATATGATATTTGTCCTTCTCTGCCTGACTTATTTCGCTCAGCATAACACCCTCAAGGTCCATCCATGTTGCTACACATGGCCAGATTTCATTGTTTCTCATTGCCATGTAGTATTCCATGGTATAGATAAACCACATCTTCTTGATCCATTCGTCCGTTGATGGACACTTAGGCTCTTTCCATGTTTTGGCTATTGTTGAGAGTGCTGCTATGAACATTGGGGTACATGTGCTCCTATGTCTCAGCATTTCTATATCCCTTGAGTCAATTCCTAGCAGTGCTATTGCTGGGTCATAGGGGAGTTCTATTGTTAATTTTTTGAGGAACCTCCACACTGTTTTCCAGAGGGGCTGTACCAGTTTACATTCCCACCAACAGTGTAAGAGGGTGCCCGTTTCTCCACATCCTCGCCAGCATCTCGTGTGGAGAACACATTTTAATTCAAGAGGGCTTTTGGAGACCCAGAGGCACAGTAAGTAGATACCCATCCATCCTACCCATGTTTCAAATCTAAATGTCCTTCATGTAACTTCATAGTAATTTATCTGTGCCAGGGATGAGCAGAGTCGGGTGGGGGAGGGATGAGAGGACAGCCGTAGGCAAGGAGTCATAGAGAGGTGCCTGGGTGGAGAGGGGAGAGCTGGTTGTAGGCAGCAGCACAACATAGCTTTTCTCTGAGATCCACCCC
Source organism: Crocuta crocuta (assembly GCF_008692635.1). NCBI lineage: Eukaryota > Metazoa > Chordata > Mammalia > Carnivora > Hyaenidae > Crocuta > Crocuta crocuta. The sequence goes on along the minus strand of NW_027551558.1, from coordinate 12,762,230 downwards.
CCACTCTTACTCCCCCTTTCCTTATTCCTCTGTCACCATGGCAACTAATGATGCTCCCTCCTCCTCATCCCCTCTCCAGCTAGCTCTGGTCCCCAGGCCCCACCACTCTGTCTGACCAACCTCACAGAGCCGTTGCCACCCTCCCTGCACATCACTCAGCCTGGTACTCAGCCCAGCCCTCCACCCTCGACACGCTCTCCTGTCTCACCTGCTTCCAGGGGCCTGCCCCTGCTTTAATCCTGATCCAGGCTGGAGCCCCAATTCCCATCTTCCTTCAAGAAGTTGTATGGAAATTAGATTTCTGCCACTCTAACTGGATTTGAAATGCATTAAGAAATCAGTCTCTTGAAACACCTCAAGGTGAGGCGATTGTGGAGGGAAGAAGGATCCCTTACTGCCGCTTCCGTGCTTAAACACTGCTGGAGTGAATCACATTCTATTTTTGTACTAGGAAAGCTTTCTGTTTAAAGAAATCCCCCAGCAGGTCTCTGAGTGAGAGACTGTATCATAAGGGAAATCATGTCTCGAGTTGAGAGATTGTGAGCCACTGAGCCCATAGACTTCTGTTAGGTCCATAGTATGGGGTGGGAGGGGGAAAAAACCAACAGTTCAAAAACAGTTCAAAATCAGCAGGTATTACTTAAAAAAAAAAAAAGACCTGGGTTCCTGGCTGTACTTAATCTGGACATGGGTCTAGCATCTTTACATGGTGAAAGTGGGTGGGGCAGGAGGGGTGTAGGGGCTACCTCACTTGCACAGACCACACACCTGACCAGTTTTCCTGTTTCCTGGCTCCACCTGGGACCTCTGGGCATCCCAGGCTTTGATTCCTGCCCCAGCTGATCTGTTTTGAGAATCAGGATTGTTCCTCACTGGGTGGTTTGCTTAGGGCACTTATCTGGAGTTCTCTGGAGGAAGCCTGATGTCAGCTTTCTACACTTTGCTGTGCTTCCGGGGTCTTCCAGTCAAAGCTCATCATTTTCTGGGAAGCCACTCAGGCAAGTTCTGATGTCAGCTGATGGAGCTGGTTGGGGGAGGGGGGGCGGGTGGTTGTTCTTTGTGTTTGTGAGGATATAGAAATCACCCAGAAGTGAAAGTCGGTGAGAGTGAACCCTAAGATTTCTCGCTGGGTCTGACCACCTCCCTCTTCTTTTATACACCTGTCATAGTACCCGGTTCTTAACAGAGCCAGGCATGACTGATTCAAGAGGGTCTTCAAGACCCCCAGGCCAACTACAGACCCTCACCTGATTTGAGAGACCCAGCAGAGGATGTTGGGTGGGGTCCAGAGGAAGCTCTCCAGGACTTTGAGTATGGAGCTCCCATTCACCTCCCAAGAAAATGGTGGGTATGTGTGGAACAGGTGGGCCGGTGAGTGGAGACTTACATTCTTGTCTCCTCTCAAAGAAAGACATGGCCCTCCACAGAAGGAAAGGAGAGACTGGGTGGAACAGAAAGGTAGCTTTTTAAGCCAATAGCTTTGAAGCTGCCCCTAGATATACATATTTGGAGAGACCCAGTGGGTCTGCACAAGTTGACTGGAAATATAATAATGGTGCTCTTTATATATGTTATCAAAGAAGCTCTGAATCTTCACTCACAAACCCAAATGGATAAGACATAGATTTGTTCTTATTTTTTATTTTATTTTAATTTTTTATGTTCATTTTTGAGAGACAGAGCACCAGAGGGAGACAGAGGGAGACACAGAATCCAAAGCAGGCTCCAGGTTCTGAGCTGTCATCGTAGAGCACAATGCGGGGCTCAAACCCACCAACTGTGAGACCACGACCTGAGCCAAAGTCAGCACTTAACCGACTGAGCCACGCAGGCACCCTGATTTGTTCTTTTAAAATCAGCTTTTAGCTCCTCCTTGCCGTGTTTGCTGTCTCTGCCACCTTCTCTGGCTGAGTAAGCTCAGGCAAATCCCGAACCTCCCTGAGTGAGTTTTCCCATATGCAGAGTGGGGATGGTAATAGTGCTTGCTCCCTGGAGTATGGCCGGGATGAAATAGACACGGAGCACACTGGACAGGGCACTCCCGGACGCCTTCCACATGATGCTTTACCTCTCCCCGCTGGTCTCAGATTGCCTCTTGCACCCTTTTGTTCAGTGGATTGTTCATTTATTTGTTAAGCACTGTTAAGTCCCCAGGTATTAGGTATTAACTGCTCTCACAACTTGGTCTTGGCCAGGGTTACTTGGAGAAGAGCTGCTCCGTGTTTGGGAGGCCCCCTGCCCCGCCCCCCACCCCCCACTTGCATGCCCGGGCCCTTCCTGGGGGTGGGGAGCAGCTCCTGAAACACCTCCCCCTCCACCTTCTCATCCAGGGTCGCCTTGCTCAGCACTTTCTGCACGGCTTCCTGGTGGCCGGCTTCCAAGGCCTGCTCTCTGTCCCAGGACCCTACAATGGCTCCTTTGATGAAAAGTTTGAGGGAAACGGACTGTGTCATTTGATACAAGTGAGGCTCATAGGGGTAAAAGTGGAGCTTTATTCTCCTGTTTTGGGATTTTCGAGTCCAGAGAAAAATGATTAGTGGAGTGGGGCTGGGGGCGGAGGCCAAGAGGGGGAAATGCCCCGGAGGAAGACTTGGAGAGCCTGAGGTGAGGTCCTGTGATTCGCAGCTGCGGAGCCTGGGGCAAGAGCCTGGAGCCCGAGCCGAGCCGAGCTCTAGCTTCCTCCTGCAGGACTCTGCTTCTCCAGCCGGTGGGTGGACCAGGGGCCTGCCTGGCCTGGGAGAACGCCTGTCCTCCCCACAGATCACCAGACTCAGCCTCTTGAGTCTGCTCCCAGGGTCCCCCCTCCCCCCCTGCATCTTTATCAAAAGGCACGGAGCCCACTCCCTCCCTCTGGCTGATGGGGTGCCCAGGGACATAGCCTCTGTACCCTGAGGGTCTCCTCATCTACCTCGGGTCTGGCCCCACGGGCCAGCCAGCAGGGCTGTGGCCCCTGCTGTGCTCAGGGGGACCGCCGCCATTGTGGGGGGTGGAGGGTACACTTGGTTTCAGGCTCTTTTGAACAAAGGACCTGGCACTGTCTTTCATGCTGGGCGTCACAAATCGGGAGCCTGTTCCCTCCACTTCTCCTAGCTCTTCATGTTAGGTGGCGATCCTGACACATTCCCTGCTTCTCTCTCACTAGCACCTCTCATTTGTATTGCTCTGCATTAACCATCCCCCCCCCCATCATACTTCCCTGTCACTCCAGCCCCGTGAGGTGGCTAAGACTCAAGGCTGAGGAGAAGGCCTTATGTGGGCATTTGTCCCTTGACCACAGGCTCTATGATGCCACCCCTCTGTTCTCCTTGAGGAACAAAAGTGCTACCTGCTGGCACTATCTGTGACCCTGCCTGCTTAAGTGTGGGAAATTTGCAAGTCCAAAGCTGACCCTGCTCTTTGCTCTAAAGAGCTACCAAGCCCTTTGAGGGTGCTTAATAAATACTGACTAGTGAGCCTCAGCTGCTGCTCCTTTGGCTAATTAAATCTAAATAAGTCACAGACTTTAAATTATGCAACAAGGCTTGGCTAAAACAGCTGAAAAAATGCGGGAGCCCTAGCTTTGCTGCTGTGCCCTGTGGAAAAATCCCAACTTTTAATCATGCTTAACCTTCCTGAAGGAACAGTGGCGACCTTTAAATAATGAATGAATGTGTATTAGCAAGATTTTCCCAAGCTCCACACACAGAAGCTAGATCAAAAAAGGGACAGAGGCAGAGACAGGACTGGGGGGATTCCGGAAGTTTCTCGTAAATCCCTGAGTGCTGGGGGAAATCATTTGGTTCCTCGGAAGCCCAGAGCCACGGTTCATGAAAAGGCACAGGGGGAGGAGGGGCAGATGCAAGGCCACCCTGGGCTGTGCCAGATGTTGCGGGCCCCGGCCCCTCCCCCTCCAGCACTTCTAGGGGCTACATCCTTGGTTGTCTTCCTTCTCCTACCTATCTTGCCTCCACAGCCCCTTCTGGAAGATCTTCCAGGCCAAGAGCTGTATCTTCGTAACAGAGGACAGGCCGAATTGAGTCACGTCACCTAGACTAATACTTCTCCTGAGAATCCCTAGGGATATTGTCAAATGGCGCTGTCACAGTGGGGTCTGGCCAGCGGGGGCTGGGATGCTGCATTTCTGTGATGCCCCAGGCAATGCTGACTGCTGCTGGTCTTCAGATCACAGGTCGAGGAGCCAGGAGTTAGGTTTTACAATACGGCTGCACATTGCAATCAACTGGGGCACTTTTGAAGCGACTGAACCCAGATCAGATCAATTAAACCAGAATTCTGAAGTCAGACCCTAGACTTTGGTCCTTTCTCTCCCAAACTGAGTAAGAGTTTCGGTAATTTACAGGTCATCGGAAAGAAGCCTAGAAACCTTAACCAATTTGCCTGCAGTCACCTGCTCAAGTGGGGTTAGAGAAAGCGCCAGGAAGTGGCCTTTGGGACCAAGCCTGTTTCCTCTTCCCTCCTGCAGGCGCCAGCAGTCTCCAGGATTCTGGTTTTGTCCTTGGGTTTGGGGTGGCGACTCCCATTCTTCCATCTTTCCCTCCCCAAGCCTGCCTGAAAGTTTACTATTAGTGCTGATTGCTTGGACTAAAGCTGAGCGGACCTTTGTAAGGTGTAGGATCTGTTACACCCTGTCTTTAGCAGCTCCGTGCGAGGGGGCTGACCAGAGAGATGGGGAGTGGAGGCATTGGGCTCAGTTCTGTGGAATCTGGGACTCAGGAGGGGCAGGGACTCTAAGAGCAAACTTGTCTCTTGCAGCTTTGCTGAGGGCACTCAGCACAGAGGGGTGTTCCCTCCTAGCCCCCCTCCCCCCGCCCCACCAGGGCTGCTGTCCTGAATGTGTATGGCCGTGGGACTTCAAGCAGAGGTCAGGAGGATGAAGGCAGGCAGAACTGCTCTAGTCATGTGTCCAGAGAAAAGGTCTGTGACCTTCCTGCTGTGGTATGTGAATGAGGCCTTAGGGCAGTAGTGCTGCAGTCGGCCAGGCCCGGACTGTGTCCCTAACCCATGTCTCAACCCCACCAAAGACCAGCGCAGGGCTGAGATGGAAGCTGGGTCTTAGAAAGCAGGGTATGGTAGACATAGTTATTTGCTTATTCAATATCCATATCTCACCCTCCCCCCACATTGTCAGAATCCTAATTTTGTTCAAGGCTGCAATAGTGCCCAGGTAAGAAACTTACCGTCTCAGATAACCTGCAGCTAGGAGCCCCCACATGACCCAGTCTGACCAATGAGATGTAAGCAGAAGTCTCTAGGTGAGTCTTTCTAGAAAGCTTTTAAAAGCTGCCCCTTTTCTTTCCTCTCTTCTCTGACCTGGAGTTGTGGATGTGGTACCTGGAGCGGCAGCAACCATTTTATGATCATGGGGCTGAAGGGCATGGGGTGGGAAGGATAAAAGCTGAGTGCTAAGGATGGTGGAGTGTTTAGCCTGGGTCCCCTCTAATTTCCTAGAGCAATTTCACCAGTCACACACTGTTTTACTGGGGGCTTCTTAGTATGTGATAAACATAAATCTCTATCTGGTTAAGCTGTTACGGCTGAGTTTCTTTTACAGCTGAATGCAGTCCTCCAGGTGGTCAAGGCAAGAACATGGTCCTGAGGGGGAAAGGAAATATTTTTCCCCCTTTATTTGGCAGAGGGAGGGAGGTTTCTATCTCACTCTATAATCTTGAAGGATTCCCTGGTTCCCAAGGGATTAAGTTCATATTCCTTAGACCAACATTCAAGACCATAACATTTGGTCTTTTATCAACTTTCCAGGCCTCTTACCCCTCACACCATGTATTGGAGCAGGATGAGCCTTCTCTTTCTTCTGCACACTGTATACACTTCCGCCCTGACCTAGGTTTCTGTGGTTTCCCTCTCCTCCTTTCTGCCTGTCCCAGGCTTCCCTGCTCTTGTGGGCTGCTCTTTTGAGGAGTCTTCCTGTCATCCTGGGCTCCAGGGAGCTCTCCTTTGATGTCCTTCACCACTGAGGTCTGTGTGCTGACAGTGTCCTTACATTTTCGTGTATGTTAACCTCATCTTGCCAGCAAGGCTGTGAAATCCTTCAAGGCAGGGTCACGGGAGCATGGTTGTGTAGAAAGGCCATGTGTTTGGGAGTCAGACTTGAGATCTAAGATGATTTGAGGTAAGTCATTTAGCCTCCCTGAGCCTCAGTATCCTTATCTGTGAAATGGAGATAGTATGCATGTGTTCCTCCCAGGGTTTTGGTGAAGATAGTCTCCATAAAACATTTAGTCAAGTGCCTGGCACATTGGAGGTGTTCAAGATATGCTTGGATGTTGACTTGTCTGCTTGGTAACGCCGCGGCTGTGCCTTCTTCCTATCCTGTGCGACTCTCTTCACCTTCATCTCTCTCCCTTCTGATGTTCTGCTCTGAATTTGAACCAGGGGAACGTTACCAAGTTTGAGGAGTGACCATGAGCTGTTCTCATTTTCCCAGAGGGCATATCTGACACTATGGGCTTCAGTCTTCAGCCATAGGAGGAGGAATAGAAGGAAGATATTATGCCCCTTGGTAAAGATGGGATGCTAACTTAACTGATCAAGGGAAATACTTAAGTCTTCCTCTGAAGATCTGTAAGGAAAATGGATGTATTTAAGTCCCGTTTACCTGGCAACAGGGCGATGAACTAAACGGCCTTGCAGCACTTGGTATATTTCACAAACTCCCAGTTCCATCTGCTATAACAAATACCCGGGCCTTAGACTTTCTGCTATCCTGACTTCCTTCTCCTCCTACCTCAGTCCCCCCCACCCCCCACCCAGAAGCCCAGATCAAATAAGATGACTGAGAGAGGGCCCATAGCCTATCATTCAGGGTTTGATGAGAAACGAGACTTTTCTGACTTTCAGGTAAATAACCGGCACATGCAGCTGTGAATGGGAGTGGGTGCCCTGACCTGGGTGGGGGGTGAGGAGTCACCACAGACTTAGATGGCACGATAATGTGTACTGACACCGAATCCCAGGGCACTGCTCTTTTTTTCCTGTGTCTCCACTGAGTATCAATCACGGAGCCCAAGGAGACAGAACCTACTCTTTCGTCCTTCTTCGGGCCGAGCTCTGTGCTCCAGAAGAGGAGGGGTTATGACAGACTTGACTGATAACAGAACTCTGTCCACCCTCGTTCCGTTTGCTGCATTTTCCCGAGGGCGTCCTGTGCCTTAGCCAGGTGCCAGTCCTCCCCCGTGGGGCTGGTGCGGCCGGAGCAGCTGACGGCTACTAGTGGTGTGTTTGGGGTGTGTGTATGTGTGTGTGGTATGTGGTGTGGGTGTGTGGTGTGTGTATGTGTGTGTGGTGTGTGTTAGAGGATGGGTAGGGTGTTGGCGATGGGGGAGTAAAACTCTTTGTTATATACATACCGGGAACTCCATCTTGTGCCTATTCTGGACCCTCTAATGTTCAAGGTCGGCTCCTTTCCATTGCTGCCGCCTGTTTATTTGGGGGTGGGGGATTATGTGTGTCTCTGTTTATTTGCTATGCATCTGCGTGTGTGTCTGTGTGTGCATGTGTGTCTGGGATTTGAGGGTTGAGCTGTGTGGCCTGTTTTTTTTTTTTTCCTCCTCTTACTTTTCACTCAAGAGCACTGCAGACTTGCTCCGGGCGGGGTCAGGGGTTTGAGCCCCCTTCCCCGGTTGCCTGGGAGCAGGCACTGCTCAAAGGTAGGGATAGGCCCGTCCTGGGCTCCCTGGGGCTTCAGAGGCTTTCTCCCGACTGCCTGTTGCCTGAGGGTAGGCCCCTAGCAGTCCTCCTCATGCCCAGTGTTAAATGGACTCTAGCCCGTGGCCTGTGCTGCTCTCCTGACATGTTTGCAGAACTGGAAAGAGCTTGAGGAGTCTTGGCTCCCGTATGAGTTCCCTGCTGCTGCTGTAACACAGTACTACCCACTTTGTGGCTGAAAGCAACTCAGATTTATTCCCTCACAGTGCTGGCGGTCTACAGGTCTGTCTAAAATGGGTTGGCAGAGCTACGTTCTTTCTGGTGGCTCTCGGAGAAAATTCATTTCTGTGCCTTTTCTAAAAGGCTGCCTGCGTTCCTCGGCTCATTCCTACCTCCCCTTCTCCGAGGTCATATCTCCTTCTCTGACGCTCACCGTCCTGTCTTCCCTCTTGTAAAACCCTTGTGATTACGTTGGGCCCGTGGAATACTCCAGGCTCGTCTCCCCATGGTAAGGCCTTTTAATCACATCCCAGAGTCTCTTTTGCTATGTAAGGTGAGTATTCACAGGTTCTGGGGACTGGGACATGTGCATCTTTGGGGGCCTTATCCCGGGCCTGCTGCGGCAGCCCCCACCTCAGAGAAGATCTACGCAAGTGAGTAGATGTGGTGGACCCCAAACCAACCTGGTCATAGTATGATTTCTGTGATTCTGGAAAGGCTTTCTAAACCCCTTCTCTCTCTAGATACCTCCCTAGCTTGATAACTTCTAAACTCCTCCTCTTAGGACGTGAAGTATCTTCAATCAGACTGAGAACTCAGGCTTAGAACAAGGCCTGAACACATTTCTTCACACTAACATGTAAATGGTTGATAGCAGAGCCTTTCCTAACAGCCAGTTCTGACTGGAGGGAGCCTCCTGTGAGGGAAGGAGGAGGAGGGGAGGCCACGGGCCAACTTGGATCATGTCCTAATTACCGTCCAGCATGGAGGTTCCCAGTGATGGAGGGAGCGAAAGCACCTGGAAATAGGACCGTAAAGTTTTAATCAAACAGAGCAAAATGGCCGCGATGCAGAACAGGTAGTGCTTGGAGAAGAGGAAGAAGACCATCTCCTTGGTGACATAGATTATGTGTATAAAGATGAAGCAGTACAGGAACATGGCAAACTGGTTCTGGGGGAGCAGGAGGTCCTGGAGGCCTCCCGAGAACTGTGGGGGAAAGAAGAGAGAGGGGCTGGCCAAGCCGGGCTCCGGCGCCAGGCAGGTCTCTGTGTCCGTCTTGCTCCTGTCCCCTCCGGAATGGGACCTGGGGCAGGTTGTCTTCCATCCCCGAGGAAAGGTGCCTCCCGCCCTCCCGCAAGACCGCGAGAGGAAGAGTGGGCCAAGAGCTGAGCCATTCCTGGTGAGGTCACCGGCATGTGCAGGAACTTCGGGGTTGTCACTTCCCGAGTCTGCCCTGAGCCTTCCTGAGCCAGGCGCCAGGTGGCACCTTCCCTTCTTTGTGCGTCCCGTGCTGCGGCCGAGCCACACAGGCGGCAGTCTCTCTCTGACTCTGAGATCCCCAGATCTGGATGCTGGGTTCTTGGGAAAGTTCTCTGGACGGTTCGCCCTGACACTCGGCCTTGTTTTCTGGACAGCGGCACAATGAGAGGGCGTCCTTGGGCGCAAGTGACTGTTTCTGATCTCTTGTCCTGGCATATGTCTCACGGGGTCCATCTGTGGCCTATCAGCCTAAGCTTGGGTCTCCCTGTGGGGAGACACCTCCCCAAACCCTCACGGTATTGAGCTGGAGGAAAGCAGCTCGAGTTAGGTCTGGCTGACTCTGCCTGTGTTCTTGCTGCTCATTTTTGGACTCTATAGAATTGAGATCCAACAAGCCTCCATTTTGACAGTAGAGAGCATCAACATAGAAGTACAGCAAAAAAGCTGATATAACTATTTTGATCTATAGCTAAGAAGGCATCACCCATGGTTTATTCTCTAAAATATCTTTTAAAATCTTGCCATGTTTTTTTGTAAGCAGGCAGATGGCAGGAGCTGCGATACCCTCAGCTAGCTAGAAACATACAGAGATACTTTTCAATACAATGAAATCGATCTACGTACCCATTCATCCAGAAGAGAGAGTGGGGAGGGGGCTTAAAAATCAAGTCAGCTCAAAACATGGAAAGAGTCTAAGTGTCCATCAACGGACAAATGGATCAAGAAGATGTGGTTTATCTATACCATGGAACACTACATGGCAATGAGAAGGAATGAAATCTGGCCATGTGTAGCAACATGCATGCACCTTGAGGGTGTTATGCTTAGCGAAGTAAGTCAGGCAGAGAAGGACAAATATCACATGTTTGCACGTATAGGAGGATTAGGAGGAACTCGACGGAAGACAATGGGGGAGAAGAAGGGGAGGGATGGTGGGGGAGAGGGAGAGAGGCAAACCATGAGAGACGAATGCTGAGAACAAACTGAGGACTGATGGGTGTGGGGGGGAGGGGGGAGATGGGCATGGAGGAGGGCACTTGTGGGGATGAGCACCGGGTGTTATATGGAAACCAACTTGACAATAAACTATCTGTAAAAAAAACAAAAACAAAAACAAAAAACTTCATTAAAGTTAAAAATATTTTGGCACAAAAAAAAAAATCAAGTCAGCTCTCCACCTGTCAGTAAATGCACAACATATGAAATACTTTTGTAACTATCACCAAAGACAGCGGTTTGGGACACACCACATAAAATGTGAGGGCAAATAAAGGAAATGACTCTGGTGATGCCATTTCTGAAACGAATAGCAAGGCAGGCTGAAGACCAGAGGAAGAAGCCCGGTGTTCTGGCGGGAGGGGAGGCTGCACCGACCCTACCAGGCACCTGCAGACCTGCTACGGCTCTGGGTCCGTGGATTTCCAGTGGCCAAAAGCAGCCAGCATGTGCTTTCCGTCTGAAATGCTGATGGGTGATAATTATGATTTTGACAACCAAACATGCATCTGTGAAACCTTTTAGACTCTTCACAGCACTTTCAATGGTCTATCTTTTGAGCAGAAGACAGACAGCAGATAGGACTATACATACACCCAGGGATTCCAGCTCATCCAACAAGAGTAAGCTTTTCAAACCAAAATAGGGAAAACAAATATGGCATAGAGCAAAGGCACAGTACCTTAACCACAGGGGCTTTAAGTAGTTTTAGACTCCAGGTTGGGACACATTTTACCCCAGGATACTGAGACTAAAACCCCAAGCTTGGACATGGAACTTATTTGTGAGAAATCAAAACTCTCAGGAAATGTGCCAGAATCTTAGAGGCAAGCAGGTACTTGCTAGATTTTTTAAAAGCGGGCGTAAAGAAGATGGGATTCTGGAGATCCTACTTCCATCAGCTTGACTTGGCTCAGCAAAACCATTCGATGTATAATTAAGCAGGTATTTTGTGAGCAAGAAAAAAAATGATTGTTAAAAGCCAGCATGTGTTCCTTGAAAACAAATCATGCAAAACCAATCCCATTTTTCTTAAGAAAAAAATGACCCGTCAATTAGGGAAATGCTAGAGGTAGTGTAATATCTTCATTCTGGGAAACCATTTGATGGCATGTCTCAAGATAGTTATTTTGGACAAGGCAGAGAAATGTGAGCTGGATGAAATGTTAACTTAAGGGTGCTGATTAATGGAACGTTGCTAACCTGTAGGGAGATCTTTCAGTGGTATTTACTTTAGGTCATATCCTCCTAAACAATTACAGCGATGATTTGGATAAAGACAGAAGGCAAGTTTCTCAGAATTGAGGATGACTCAGAGCTGGGAAGCATGGCTAATACATTACATCCCAATAAAATTGCAGTGATGAATGTAAGTTGTTGCATTTGGGTCAAGGAGTGAATTGCGTGAGTACATAAAAACGGTAATAGCTTACCTAATGTGCCAGGCTCATTGCAAAGCGCCTCACACGCAGCCTATTACCGAATCCTTGCTACAACCCTATGAGGTAGGTACTTTATAGATGAGCAAAGTGAGGCTCAAGGAGGATTCGTAACTTGCCCAACGTCATGCAGTTTATACACGAGAGAGCCAGAGTTTTAACCTAGGACTGTCTGATTTTAAAGCCCAGGCAACGTGCTTTAAACAATGACATCTTTCATAATTTAGGACTTGTGGTGGCCCAATCACACAGTGCTAAGCCCTTTGCATCCCATTTAATCAAGAATAGTCTTTCTTATCTCCATTTAGTACAGATTAGGGGAGAGCAGCCCATTCCTTGCCACAAGATGTCAAAGTTTTCGTTGGCACCAAGGCAGAGCAATCCAACAGAACCAGAGCAGCTCTGATAAGGGGAAGAAGGTGATGATTTTATCAAAATGCACTGACCAGGCTGCAGTAGGGCTCAGGTCTCTTACATGAAAGGCAGAGAGGACTAGAGAGTGGTGCAAAGATGTAAAAGGCTTTTCCCTGAGAAGGAAAGCTGGGGACAGGTGGGTAGACGGGTGGTTCCCGGGCCCCTCCAGGGTCAGGGTCAACTCTCCTTAAAGAGTGGATCTCAGCCTAGCAGGGCAGCTCTAAAGCAGCCAGCAGCCCATCTCTGGCCCCGGGCCGGGTGTAGGGGTGAGGCAGGTCAGGCGGCCTCGCCACGCAGCGGGACCTGCGGGCTGCTGGCCAGCGCCCCCACTTTCCCGGCACCTACCAGGCGGGGCATGGCCTGCTGCTGCAACTGCTCCATCACCTCCTCGTGCTGCCGCTGGCGCTCGCTCTCCTCGTGCAGGTACCTGAGCCGCGTGAGCTCGAACTCCATGCGCACCTTCTCCAGCTCCATCTCGGCCTTGCACTGGGGTCCCGGCGTCCCGGGGGCGGCCAGGGCCGGAGGCAGCTCCTCGAGCTCGGGTCCGTCCCCTGCCTGGCCCTTGGCGATGGGAGCGGCCTTCGAGGACAGGGACTTGGGCGGCCCCGAGCCGCCTCCGGCCTCGCAAGCTTCCGTCTCCTCCAGGTAGTCGTAGGAAGAGTCTGGCTTCGGGGACTCGGCCTCCTGGAGCAGCGAAGGGGTGACTCCGGGGCCAGTGAGGAGTGGCCCTGGGGCAGCGCCCAGCCCCCACCGCACATCCGCAACCCCGGGCCACAGTGGGCGGGGCGTGTGAAAGAGGGCTATGCCCTGTAAGGATCTAGACTGAGTTCTAACCAGAGCTATCAGGACCCGAGAGTTACAGGGAAGGACAGGGTGCACTGAGGGAAGGAATGGCACCCCGGAGTTGCAAGGGGAGGCTTGGGGCGTTGAGGTAGAAGCCAGTCTTCCTGATAACTTTCAAATCACCACCAGTGAAACTTTCCTACCCCCCAGTCTATCTAACTTTGAGACCAGTTACACACTGGGTGCTCCCTGGGCTACAGAGGGAGGAACCTCAACGTAGGAGACCAACAGAAAAGGCTATGGGGGTGGCCAGGTCCCATTCACAGAGAGAGGCAAGGACCCTGAATGGGGTGCTGGGTGGGAGAGACCAAAGCCAGCTTTGCGTGACTTCACAATCTTATCAAGAGCTACCTGGTCCCTGGTGACAGCTGGGGGCCTGTTGTGGGGGTGGGATGCACATCACCTGTCTTGGTAGCTGCTCTCTGGGCTCCCCTAGTACTCAGCTCCTATTCACGTGTTCCCACAACACTGTCCTCCCCATGTAGGGACAGGCTGGGGCAGTGACATGAGGCACCCCCGCCCCCCCTTACCAAAGAAGGCCTTGATTTCCCTTCAGACATGGGGTCACCAGGCACCACCTTGGGGAAGGTTGGACAGCTTTCTCCCGCTCCCCGGGCTTCCATTGATTCCCTGTCCTCTGCTGCCATCCAGAAAACCACAATGCTGCCAGCTGGGGCCAAAGGACATCTTTTGAGGTGCTGACATTTGGTTTCACTGGATTCCACAGCCGGGCCACCATCACAATGCCCTGCTCTCATAATAACCCACATTCTACTAGTTGCTAGGGCCCCTTTGGCAGGGGGTGTGACACACCTTTGAGGTCCAGGATTAAGAACTGCTGGATGAGTTTTTGCCACCCTAGGGACTGCTTTCAAAGCTAGATTTCCTCCACTTGAAATCCAGAGTACCATCATTTGAAATCTCTTCCCTTGGGTTCCTCCTTTATATTTATGTGTGTATGTTTATTTACTGAGGTGGGGGAGGGCAGAATCCTAGGAGAGAGAGAATCCTAAGCAGGCTCCCCGCCCAGCACAGAGCCAACATGGGGCTCGATCTCACAAACCATGAGATCATGACCTGAGCCAAAATCAAGAGGGAAACACTTCACTGACTGAGCCGCACAGGCGACCCCCCCGGGTCCCTCTTTTAAAACAGACTGTTATGTGGAAACTAATTTGACAATAAACTATTAAAAAAAATAAATAAATAAACTATACAATTCATATATTGGTATCCACCAATATATGTAACCATTAAAAAAAAAAAACAGACTGTATTGGGTTGCATTACAGGTAGCTCCACAAACCCTGTTATAGGCTGAATTTTGTCTCCCCTCCAAGTTCATATGTTGAATCCCGAACCCCCAGTTCCTTAGAATTAGGCCCTATTTAGAGACAGGGCCTTTAAAGAAGTGATTACATTCAAATGAGGTCATTAGGGTAGGTTCTAATCCAGTATGACTGGTGCCCTTATAAGAAGAGGAAATCTGGGCGCAGACATGAGCAGAGGGAAGAAGGTATGAACATAAGGGAGAAGACCATCTACAAACCAAGGAGAGAGGCCTTGTTAGTAGGCAATTCCTTATTATAAGGAATTGGTTCACGTGAGGAAGCGGCGTGACCTGCTGGCTGCCAGCGGGAGCCCCAGGAAAGCTGGCCGTGTGAATTCCAGTCCCAGTCCAAAGGCCTAGTAGGCCGGAGTTCTGCAGGTATAAGTCCCAGTCCATGGCCAGGGGAAGACCAATGTCTCAACTCAAGCATTTGGGCAGAGAGACCAACTTAGTTTTCTCCCACTTTTTTTTTCTATGCAGGCCCTCAAAGAATGAGATGGTGGCCATCCACAATGGGTGCATTTCTTCCAGAAATACCCTCACATACACACTGAGAAGTTGGGTATCCCATGGCCCAGTCAGGTGGAGACACAATTAGCCACCACAGGGCTGGAACAGACCCTTCCCTCACAGCCTTCAGAAGGAACCAGCCCTGCTGGCACCTTGATCTTGAACTTCCAGCCTCCAGAAGTGTGAGAAAATACATTTCTGTTGTTCAGGCTGCCCAGTCTGTGCCGCTTTGTACTTCGGTGTGGGAGCCCTAGCACACTAGTACAACTCTCGTTATTCATAGACTGGAGTCAGGGGGACCACAGCGAAACTAGGATGCTGGGGAATATACTTTGCCGTCTTCAGGTTTGTGAAAATGACAAAATGCATTTTTGGTAGTTGGAGGCAAAATGCACTATGGAAAGAGGAAGGATTGTGTTTGAGTTTTAGCTTTACTACCCTCCCTAGCTGCTGTCTAAGGGAAAGTTATTTTACCTGTCTGGTGCTCGGTGTACTCATTTAAAAATGGGGGTAAGATTTAGCCACCTCCCTACACTGCAGCACTGACATGAAGACAAGAGAGTCTATTTGCCCACTACCTGCCTATACAGGGGCTAAGGCAATGATCTTGCTAAGGGGCAATGATCATCATCACCATCATCATGGTGGGTTTGTCACTGGAGAGGAGAAAGTGATTAAGATCTACCATCTTGCAAATCTTAGAGTTTGAAAACCATGGCTCTTCTCTCCTAGCACTTTGATGATGACCGGGAGGAACTAAGTCACAATTATTCTATAAGATGCAGATACTGCCTTAAGCACTAGAAGTAGGATTGCTAGATAAATAGAGGATGCCTGGTTAAATTTGACTTTTAGATAAATAATTTTTAGTATAAATATGTTCTGAAAATTGCATGGGACACCCTTATATTAAAAAAAATGATTCCTTATTTTTCTGAAATTCAAATTTAACTGCGGATCCTGTAGTTTTATTTGCTAAATCTGGTGATCTTAACTAAGAGAGACCTACCCAAACAATTATGTATGACCAAATAATGAACCATCATTAAAAGTCACCAAGTACTGGGGTGCCTGGGTTGTTCAATCAGTTAAGCATCTGACTTTAGATTTCAGCTCAGGTCATGATCTTGTGGTTCATGAGTTTGAGCCCCACGTCAGGTGCCATGCCGGCAGTGCTTGGGATTCTCTCTCTCTGACTCTCTTTGCCCCTCCCTAGCTCTCTCTCTCTCTCTCTCTCTCAGTAAATAAATAAACTTAAAAAAATCACCAATGGGGCACCTGGGGGCTCAGTCGGTTAAGCATCCAACTTCGGCTCAGGTCATGATCTCACAGGTTGTTCAAGCCATGCGTTGGGCTCTGTGCTGACAGCTCAGAGCCTGGAGGCCATTTCAGATTCTGTATTTCCTTCTCTCTCTCTGCCCCTTCCCCACTCATGCTCCATCTCTTTTTGTCTCCCAAAAAGAAATAAACATTAAAAAATTAAAAATAAAATAAAATAAAATCACCAGGTACTAAAAAGCATAATAAGTGTTATGGGTAGTTGTACTGGCGATCTATCAAACAACCATAGATTCTTAGTGGCATAAAACAATGAACATGTATGTAGCTCATGCATCTAAGAATTGGCTGATCTAGGCTGGGCTCAACCAGGGGGCTTGCCCAAGGCAACTTCCTTCCACAGGTCCCTCATCCTGTTCTTGGGAACTGGGGGTTAGCCTGCACATGCTCTTTTCATGGCAATGGAAGAAGCACAAGGGTCCTTGGAACTGACACACCATCACCTCCATCTTATACTTTTGGCTTTGGCCAATAATATAAGGTGGCCATGTGGCCAAACCCAAAGTCAAAGGAGGGAGAAATGTACTCTGCCTTTTTAGTGGGAAGAACTGGGAAGACATACAGTAGAAGACATGGTAAAAGACATACGGTATGGCTACAGGGCAGGATGAAGAGTTGGGGCCCATAAGGCAATGTAGTCACGCTAATCAAGAAGACCAATGCTGATATGGTTGGAGCGGCTAGACAGGGTTTAGTGGAAGAGGGGACATGAAGGGTGGGTGGCATTTGGACAAGAGGGAAGGATCTGCATGAGCAAAACCTCACCGGCTAATTATTATCTAATTTCCTCTCCATTTCTGCTCTCTGCCCCTTTCCACTCTGACCTTTTCTCAGGAGGCTGAACTCCATGAGGTCACTAAGCAAAGCAGTATATTCCAAAGCAAAATGGAGCCTATGACTCTCATTTCCCCTGCCCCCAAGGTAAGATCCTCACATACCTGTCCTTTGGGGGACTCTACAGGAGGCTGGGGAGATGGGTCTCACCAGCCTTGACCTGGTTTGGTATTTTCAGCAGCATGAAGAGGGTCTTCCCTCCTCCACTGCACCCAGGGAAAGGTGGGGTACAGTAAAGCCCCATGAGGGAACAAGGGAGACAGGATCACACAGGAGCCCACCAGGGTCTTGGCTGACGGGCCTCACCAGGGCCTTGCCGTGCTGGATTCAGCAGCTGAGCTGGATACTGTTCAAATGCTCTGCTTCTGGTGGTTCTGCGTCTCTGTATCCTCTTACTTTCTACCAGCATCCTTCACTTTTTTCCCACTTCAGAGCTTCAGCGTATTTGGGAACTGTGGCTTCAAACAGCCCTTCAGGGCCCTGACTGTATGGCCTCTCGCTGTGTATTCTGTCTTATGTTTGTCCTATCTTAGTCACTCATGACTTCCAAGTAGACTTTTCCAAAGGCAAGAGTCAGAATGACTTGGGTTGTCTCTATTTGGGCAGCGCTTATCATTCTAGCCACTGGGGAGCCCGTATGGTCAATGTGCCTCAGCCGGGTTCAGTCCCGAGGTAAAGTGGAAGGTTGGAGCGGGCAGGGACACACAGTGCACAGAAGCCTAGGGTTGTCCATAAGCAGGAGCTGTGTGTGTGTGTGTGGGGGGGGTACGTTTCCTTTAGAAGGAGCACTGGGTGCAGCAGGCAGCATGTTGAGGATTTATGGGCACAGGTCATAGAGCAACATATCAACCGTAGGTTTGGCCAATAACCCGGCAAGAGGCTGTATTATTAGCATAGTGCTCACCAGCTTTCGTGTACCTTGTCTCATTTGATTCTCAGCATGTCCTTGTGAGGCAATTGAACACATGTACCCCTACTGCCTGACAAGCAAGGGACCTGAGTGACACAGGGAGATGAAGGAATTGGTGCCTGAGTGTGAAGGACGTGATTAGTGGAGACAGGTCTAGAATGTAGCTTTCCCATCTCCTTCCCCGGGATTGTCAGGTTAGACCCTAAGGATGGCCTCAGAGTTGGACCTCCAACTCTAAGATGTGAGATGATTTTTCTGTCTCATAGAAATATAGAAGTCAGTATGTCCAGTAGATATGTTTGACCACATTGCTTATGATAGGAAATAGGAAATAAAATTTCCACCAGAAGGGCTCTGGTTAAATACTTAGTGCCGTATCTATATCAAGAATACTATGCACATTTAAAAAAGAAGATGAAAGAAAAAAGTGAATAAGGGGGATGCATCAGTACAATTACGGAATACTCTCCAAGATATTCAGTGGGAAACCAAAAATGGTGTTCTCGTATGTATGAAAATACGAAAATGTACTATATTTGTATACGCCTAAAATATGCCTGGAAAAACACAGAGTAAATTGGCGCTGGGGTGGGAGAGATGAGGGATTGGGAGTTTGGTGTGGGAGGGAGACATTCTTGACTGTATAGCATTTTGTGCTCTGACGTTTAAAAAAATCATATGCATATATCACATCTTCAATTTAAAAACTTAAAAGGGATCTGGATGAGAGAGATGTGCTCAGTGTAGGTGAGGGAAGTTTAGGGTATATCACTTGTCCTGGATGAGGACAGCCAGGGGCATATCTGGCCTACACATCATCCTCTTACGCTCTGACTCCCTCCCCAGTCTGCGATAGTCACTACTTCAACCGGGGATGGAAGTCTTCCTGCTGGAATGCCTTGTTCCCTTCTTGGCTGCCTCAGACACAGTGTTGTGGCTTTGGGACCCTTCAGCTCAGGTGTGCCGGAACACTTAGAGGATTATAATAGTAACACGAATAATAGCTTATAGTTCTTGGGCACTAACCGTGTACCAGGCCCTGGGAGTTTTCCATGGACTATTTTATAAAAGTTTTCAGCGGTATTGGATGGGTTAGGTGCTATTATTGTCTTTATCTTTATAGAAGTGGTAACTGAGTTTCAGAGAGGCCGAGTCACCTGCCCCCAGAGACAGTTAGGAACAGGTAGAGACTGTTAAGTGCCAGAGTGCCTGTATTGAATTCCTTCCTGCTTGAAATATTTGGAATGGTTCCTGTGTTTCTGGTTGGTCCCTGGTTGATACAGAGGATTTTCAAGAGGAGGAGGTGTTCAAGATGCTCAGAGGATTTGGGGGCGGGTGGGAAATCTATCTATTTAGGGGGGGCTAGGATCCCCTCCAAAGAGTCTGTATGGATGTGTGTGAGTGTTTTATCTGTCAGGGCCTAATCAGGAGACAGAAACCACAAGGTAATTCCAACAGGGAGGGTAGACTATCAAGGACAGACTAGTGACAGGAGATTGACTACTTAGGGCTAGAAAGAACTGTAAACAGGGGCGCCTGGGTGGCTTAGTCGGTTGAGCGTCCGACTTTCGCTTAGGTCATGATCTAGCAGTTCGTGGGTTCGAGCCCTGCGTCGGGCTCTGTGCTGACTGCCAGCTCAGAGCCTGGAGCCTGTTTCAGTCTGTGACTCCCTCTCTCTCTGACCCTCCCCTGTTCACGCTGTCTCTCTCTCTCTCTCTCCTAGCAATAAATAAAAATATTAAAAAGAAAGAAAGAAAGAACTGTAAACATACAGGAAGGAATAAAATGGAGGAGAGGTGCCTCTCTAAAGCTGAGATTCAGGTCTCACTGGAGAGGGTTGGCTGGTGCCACTGAACAGTGTAAAAGTTCACTAAAGCCAAGGTCAGGTAGGTCAAGGCTGGCAAGCAGGGAACTGCCCAGTGGGAGAGTCAACAAAACTCACCAGGAAGCTGCCTAGCGTTTGGTGTTGAAGTTACCCGGATGTCGCTGGAGAGAACCCCAGCTTGTTGTGAAGTTGCCCCTAAGGTGCCCCTGAGACTCTCCGGAGGTTAGTGTCACGGAATGTGCCCGGGAGCATTGCAGCTTTCAGGGAGCAAGAAAAGAGGAAGACTCACCTTTCTCCTGCGATGTCTCTCCGGCGCCCTCTACTGACAAAGCATAACATCGCGCGCGCCAAGCAAAAGGAATGTTTTTAGGCTCTGGCAGTACCGAGACCAGGGCAATGAAAGGGTAGATTCGCAGCCCAGAGGCAGTAACACTGCAGTGTGCGCAGTTCCAGGAATTCAGTTCTCTTTCAACATACCTACCCCAAATGCGTTGGTGGGGGGGCGGTGTCCTGTCTTTTAGAAGTTCACTCAAAACAATAACTCGTCCCTTCCAGGTTCCTGACCCTGTGCTAGTTACCGATGGGAGCATCAAGGAGCATCATATGCAATTCTTACTTTTGTGGAAAACATAATCGGGATGGAGAGAGAAGGAATGCTGCTCCATGTTCCCTAAATACACCCTAGCCTGCCTGTCTTCTGGGCTTTTTGCTGGCAGTTTTCGCAGCCTATAAAATCCTCTCCTTTATCTCTATGAAAGTCCCCTCCAACCTTCGGGGCGCATCCCACCACTGCTACCTGTGAAACGGTGTGCTTTGTGTCTCTGGCTGCTTGGTTCACATGATCTGATGTTTGTTTCATCTCTCCCCCTAGATTAGAGGCTGGGTGTGGGCAGGACATACTGCCTTGCTCACAGTAGGTACCTAAGAGGTTGGTGTGGCCGCTGGCCCCTGGCCAGGCTGTGGCTCCCTTCTGGCTAGAGAGTATTACATAGGCAGCAGACCAGAGGGTCACGGAACTATATCTTCTCCTGTTTGTCCCTACGCACACAGGCGAACCAGAGGACTCACTTCCTACCCACTCTCCCTGTTTGATCCTTCGACTTTGACGTGGGTGAGTTAGCAATCGATGGATTCCCACACAGCTGGGTGTAAATTAAACTCTTGCCTGTTTAACTCTATTTTAAATGTTTGGGAGGTAGGGTGATGAGAGTGGGAACTTTGCCATTTCAAGGAATTTTGTGCATAATTTCACAAAGCTGCTCGCTCCCCCCACCCCTGCAAAGTCTACAACGTATGCAAATCTAATGGCCATTCATATACTGGGCTTGTTCAAGCAAAGCCCACCTGTAGTGACTTCAGAGAAGCCAGAATATAGGTGCCTTTATGCTCTAACCAGGTTGGAGCTCTTGATGGGAGGAACATTCCAACGAAGAGCCTTCTTTTTTTTTTTTTTCTTGCTCTTAGTGTGCATTTTATTTTATTTTATTTTTTTACAGTTTATTGTCAAGTTGGTTTCCATATAACACCCAGTGCTCATCCCCACAAGTGCCCTCCTCCATGCCATCTCCTCCCTCCACCCCCACAGCCATCAGTCCTCAGTTTGTTTCTCAGCATTCAAGAGTCTCTCATGGTTTGCCTCTCTCCCTTTCCCCCACCATTTCCCCCCTTCTTCTCCCCCATGGTCCTCAGTTAAGTTCCTCCTAATCCTCCTATACGTGCAAACATGTGATATTTGTCCTTCTCTGCCTGACTTATTTCGCTCAGCATAACACCCTCAAGGTCCATCCATGTTGCTACACATGGCCAGATTTCATTGTTTCTCATTGCCATGTAGTATTCCATGGTATAGATAAACCACATCTTCTTGATCCATTCGTCCGTTGATGGACACTTAGGCTCTTTCCATGTTTTAGCTATTGTGGAGAGTGCTGCTATGAACATTGGGGTACATGTGCCCCTATGCATCAGCACTTCTGTATCCTTTGGGTAAATTCCTAGCAGTGCTATTGCTGGGTCATAGGGGAGTTCTAGTGTTATTTTCCTGAGGAACCTCCACACCGTTTTCCAGAGGGGCTACACCAGCTTACATTCCCACCAACAGTGGAGGAGGGTGCCCGTTTCTCCACATCCTCACCAGCATCTGGAGTTCTCTGATTTGCTCATTTTAGCCACTCTGACTGGCATGAGGTGGTATCTCAGTGTGGTTTTGATTTGTATTTCCCTGATGAGGAGGGATGCTGAACATCGTTTCATGTGTCTGTTGGCCATCTGGATGTCTTCTTTGGAGAAGTGTCTGTTCCTATCTTCTGCCCATTTCTTCACTGGGTTGTTTGTTTTTCGGGTGTGAAGTTTGGTGAGTTCCTTATAGATTTTGGACATTAACCCTTTATCTGATATGTCATTTGCAACTATCTTTTCCCATTCCGTTGGTTGCCTATTAGTTTTGTGGGTTGTTTCCTTTGCTGTGCAACGAAGAGCCTTCTTAAGGCTGAGATTCTGAATTTTCATCATTCAGAGCCGAAAGGAGCTAAGGAGACCCTATGGCCTGGGCCACAGTGGCTCTCAGTGACAACTTTGGATTAATCCATTTGGGGTCAGAGAAGGGGGCCAGTGGAGTGCAGTGGAAAATGTTCTGCACTGGGTTTCTGGCTCAAGCTGTGCCACTGGCTAAGCCGAGATCTAGGTGAGTCATCAAAACTCTCCAAAGGTGAAGCTTCGGTGTGTAAAAACTGGGGCCCTTTAGGCCTGCGCTGCTTCATACAGGCCCATTATCTTTGTTTCTGCTTCACCACAGGTGGGCTTGCAGGTGGCGGTGCATCTGCTATTAGAACTGCCCCCAGCTGGCCTTTTGGAGGGTGCTTGCTGAATGAGGTAATGGAAGGTCTCCCCTCACATTGTTGAAGTTGCCCTCAAAAATCCTCCTTGAGTATTGCATCTGACGCTCCTCTTTCGTTTCACATAATTGACATAAAGCAAATTTATTCCAGGAAAGAACTTGACTCTCCTCATCTTTGTGCCTTTCCATCCTCCTCCCCCCTGGCGACCAGAGGAGGGGAACCAGCTCTGTGAAGCAGGGGTTGGCCAATACTGCCCCCTTGTGGTCCAGCTTGTGCTCATTGGGAGGCTTTCAGCTCAGTTTTCTGGAGATTTCCTAATCCTGACCATTTGCAGCATTATCAGAAGGGCCACCCAGCAAAGCTGACTCACAAGACAGTTGGAAGGGGTTCCAGATCCAGAGAATGCTTGGCGGCAACCCCAATCTCTAGCCCTGGCTTGTGGCTGTCTGTGTGCCAGGGAGGAGTTTGGGGGTGGGGGTGGGGGAAGGAATACGTCAGCAATATCTGGGGGGTGTGAGGGTGCCTTGGGAACAGGGGAGCACAGAGCTCTACAGAACCACACTCGGACCTTGGCGCTAGGCCCTGCCACCACCGCAGCCGGTCGTTTATGAAGGGATGCGTGTGCCACGCCCTGGCTGGGGCTCCGCATG
Organism: Crocuta crocuta; assembly: GCF_008692635.1. Lineage (NCBI taxonomy): Eukaryota > Metazoa > Chordata > Mammalia > Carnivora > Hyaenidae > Crocuta > Crocuta crocuta. Next base: position 12,739,162 of record NW_027551558.1, on the reverse strand, counting down.
CGCGCATTGCCGCATTTAAGTCCCCTCTGAAGGGATTCGTATCATCACCCCTATTTGCGTGCGAAGAAACTGTGGCTCGCAGGTCAGTGGTTTGCCCGTGTCACAGCTGTGAAGGGGTAAACTGAGGTCCAAAGCCCATCAGGTGTTTTACTTCCTCTTGGCTCTAGCACTCACTGTCCCACACCTGCGGGCTGAGCCAGGGGCCCGATCGCCCCCACAAGTCGTCTTCAGCCAGACCCCATAGCCTCCATCTCTCCCCTTCTCTAGACAGCCTGCAAGGGGCCCGGTCACCAAGGCTACTACCCTACTACCTAGGGCTGCCCAGCATATTGGGGAGTGAAGGCAGTGGTAGGACCCAGCAAGCCATGCTTGAGCCTTCTCTGCCCACCCTTTCTGCTGCCCACCCCCAAGCGGCACCTTCCCTGTTCCCATGGGACCCTTTCCCCTTTCTGCCCCAAGCAGATTTTTCTCCCTTGAGGTCTCGTGTCATGTGGCACATCTCCCTCATGACACTAAGTACTTTGAAATGTTACTATTGGCTCACGTGTTTCTGGACTTCGGAAACTCAGGTTTTTTGTATTTTTTTAAACTTACTTTCTTTAAGACATTTTAGGTTCATAGAAAAAGACTTTAGGCTTCTTTTTTCTCTTCTAGGACAGAGATTGTCCGACTCATCTCTACCTCAGCACCTAGCATGGCGTCTGGCACATAGTAGGTGCTCAGCTATGAGCTTGTTGGGCGATGAGTGCGGTAAGACAGCACTGGACATGGTTAAAAAACAACAGGGGAGTGTCTCACCCCATGCCTCTTTGCTGTAGCACGTGAAATCAGTTACTGGTTTCTTGGCAGTTAAAAGTGATTGTTTTTCATGGCCCTCCTCTGGCTGATTTTCAAGTTTGCTCCAGAAGCTTCTGTGACCAAGGAGAGACCTCTCCCTGGCAGCAGTACCACTGTTCTCCAGAAGATGGCGGGCGAGGCCAGCAGAACGCACCGTGCAGCCCCCCAGAGAGCCGCGCACAGGTGTGACCCCGTTTTGTAAAAGATGCAGGCATCTGAACCTAGTTGCCAACCCTATAAATGCGCATGGGTGATAAGACTTGGCTTTCGAGGTGGGTTCTCTGGCTGATCCCTGTGAAGAGGAACTTCTTGGAAAATGTCTTTAAAGGGAAATGTGACAACCCGTTGTGAGGGGGCTGATAAACCCTCTTTGAGTAGAGTTTCTTGAAACACCACGGAACACGAACCTAATATAAAGCAGACACAGTCCTCAAACTCTAAATGACTCAGGACAACATCTTTTTTGCCTCTGAAAGCTCGTTTCTTTGGAGACCCCTCCCAGCTCTGTGGCCACCTCTCCAGTTGACTGGAAGCTTCTCTCCCACCACATCTCTGCAGGTCTTCACACTTAAAAGAGGTGAGTAAAGCCTTTCTGACTTGAACTGACTGGAAGGAGGCTAACCGCCTACAAAACGGCCTTGGGACTTTCTAGCATGAGGGGAGGTTGCCAACAGCTTTTTAGCGGGGTTAACAAGGCCTACCGATATTTTCTTAGAGTCAGTGTAATTACTAAGGTAAGGCCAGGCTTCCCCTTCCCCCTGCTCCAGGGGACATGGGTGTGACCGTGGGAAGAGGGAGATATTGCCCTCATCTTGAGCTAAAATGGATTTTAAGGCTGCAGCCACCCCCAACCCCCATTTTCCTTCTGACCTAAATCCTCCCCTGAAGCTGAGCTGGGCTCCGGGCCAGGGTGTCAGCTGCGGACAAAGGCGCCCTGTTTGGGAGGCCTGGCTACTGTGTTCTCCTCCACAGTCTATCAACCGGTGTTCAACTCCCCCAAGTCAATGTGATAACACAGAAACACGCAAAGATAGGCAGTTGCCCCAGGGCTGCCCCCCAGGAAACCAGAAACCCTGCCCCCTCGTCTTTCTCCCACATGGCAGTAGGGCTGTTCATACAAAGCCGCCCGCTCCTCTGCCCTAGGTGTGGCTGCTCACACGGAGGGCGCCGTGCTGGAGGCCTCCTCGGGCCGGGCTTGCCCTATTTTTTTCTGGCTGACTGGGGAGCCAACGGTTACTCATTGCTTCCCCTCAGGGTCTTTGGAGCATGAGTGCCGTCCCCCCTCCCGCCACCATGTCTTTCTCCTTTCAGCACCCTGGCTCCTCTGCCTCTGGTATTGTAGGGGTGGTTGGGGAGGGCTGGGCTGGAGACCGGGAGTAGTTGTGTTCAAATGACCCATTGCCTTGCAAACTTGAGGGGACGGATCTTTAGGCCTCGCTCCTGCTTCGGCACCATGGGCATAACGCACTTGCCCTGACTCGCCAGTTGGCTGGATGCCACTTTCATGTAGATGGTGCCGATGACAAATGGGTTGTGCATTCAAGACGGACAGAGTTCTCTGTGGGCTTGGAAGGAAGACCAAGGTGGAAGGCGGAGGGAGGGTCAGAAGGCTGTGCTCGTTTGGGGGGACGGTACCAGGTGGGGAAATGGAGGGGACCACGGCACAGAGGCAAGGCTCCGTGGAACACTTCCCGGGAACAGGGACCACGTTCATTCTGGCTTAGTCACAAGTTGTGAGTGTACACACCTGGAAGTGTGCCCATAGTGGGAACTTGGTATGAGATCCAGTTATGGAAGGCCTCCAGGTGCCGGCTCAATACTTTGGGGACTATTGCAAGCTTACGAACAGGGTTCACCTGCCAAGGATGTGAGGAAGATGAATGTGGCCATTTGTGTGTGAGAGAGGGTTGGAGAGACCGAGGGTAGCCATTTGGGACAGAGAGGAGGGCATGGGAGACCAAGATGGCACCCAAGGGACCGCTATAAAAGCCATTATGCACAGAGATCGGTGGGACTTGAGTCCAGGCCTGAGAAGAGAGGATGGTGGTACCGTGGCAGAAACTGGCAAGGCCAAGGAGGAAAGCCCGGTGTGGGGAGAAAGAGAAAGTTCCGCTTTCAGGCCTCCCACCTGAGGGGACTGGGTTCATTTGACCAAATAGAAGCAGTAACCAGTGAGAGGGAGAGCAGAAGTTTCCAGTGGACGGACTCCTCCAACGAGCGCTCTCCACCACTCTGGGCACCTTGTCTTTTCAGAACGCGCTCTCCACCCCTGACCCTGTGTCCGGACTTGGCCTCTACCAACAATCAGGCTAAGAAACTGGGCCTGCTGACCTCTGACCCGGGCCTAGGTGGAAAGATCCGTGGCTGTGGCTGGGCTTGGCCTCACTAGGAGCTGGTGTCCTCTCCCTGCTAAGCCAGGCTGCAGCCGTTTTTGCTGGGTCGGTAGAAAGTCTAGAAGCCACACTTGGCAGGCTCTATATGGGACATAGAGGCGAGGAGTTCTGCCTAAGAAGGAGGAGGGGAGACCAACAATGATCATTTTCTGGGAAAAGCAAAAGGCAGCGGGGGGCATTTTGTTCCTCCAGTTCAGGCCCTTTAGGACAGCTGCTCATGTGATTGATGGAGACATTTATTTGCAGTTTTCTTGGAATCCCTAGTCTCTAGTAAATGCTCAGCACCCTGCAGGAGAACACTGCTAGCATTGTGAGGTGTGCATTTCAATTCTGAGGGAGTCACAGATGCAGACAGGACATGAGGTAGGTGTGAGTGCCCCCAAGGGGGAGTCTGGTGGGAGGGGGAGGGCCCTCCCCTCCCACCCACCCAGCTCTGTGGCTGTCCAGTCCTGCCCCCCTCCCCGCAGACCTCGGACTTCGGATCTGTAAAGTGATGGCACTGGGCTGGAGGACCTCCAAGCCCCTTCTGTGCCCTGACATTTTGTGACTTCCTTTGTGTCGCGGTCCCAGCCCGGACCTGGGCTCCGTGGGCAGTGCTGGAGAAGCATGCCCAGGCTTCGCTATCTGGAAAGGACCACATCAAAACTGGCCACTCTCCAAAGTTTGTGAATCAGTCTTGATCAGCAGAACAGGATTCTGGTCTTGTGAGCCGGTATCAAACCTCACACTGTCCGTGCATGACTCCTCCCACAAGCCGGTCATAAGACATAATTTTTATGAGAGATGGTCGGAGACTCATTTTCAAACATTCTAAAGAGCAGTGAAGTTCCTGTTTTCAAAGGGAATTTTATGTGGTCTTGAGACAAGATAAAACTCCCGCTGCTCTGACAGCAAGAACTTGCAGTCCCAGGCCCCTCTGCAAACCCACCGGCCCTGAGCAGCATGGTGTGGAAGGGGCCCACCGAGGGGTCAGGCAGTCTAATGACCGATACAGGGACCAGCGAGGTCCTCGTCCATGTCCACGTTCTGCTCTTGCATTTTAGCAAAAGCCACTTTGAGAACCGTGAATGCTCCCCTGCTTTAGAATGTTCTAATGCTTTCATTGAAGACCCTGCACATGGAGCATCACACAAAGTCCCTTAGAAGGGATGCCCCACGTGAGAAATGGTTTTCAGCAGTTCAGAGTAGGAAAAACTGTATCTCTTCCCCAGGAACTCAAATGCCCTTTAGTTCTTTGTTCTAAAACAAACAACCACAAGCAAACAATCACTTTGTCTCCCCCGAGAGGAACTTCGCCATAATAAGATATGTACCATTTATGGCATTTCCCTCCCTGTGCTGTCTTGGTGGATGCGCTAGACTGGCACTTGGCATCCACTTCAGACTCCTTCCCTGTGCCTTCCTGGACCCGATGGGCTGGAAAGCTCACCATGGCATTTCCCGGATTTCCCTGCTGGGGGGTTCTGGATTTAGAGCAGTTTCTGTCGGTAGGGCGCTAATGCACTATGAGGAGGTGAGAGCGGAGAGGAGGCCGTCTTCACTCTGGTCTGGCTCTTGCTGGCAGCCAGCATGGATTTGGGGTGTGGATGTTTCTGCCGTCATGACTGGATGTCCAGCCACGAGCTCCCTGGGTGGCCTTGGCACATTGGCGGGGTGGCAGTGCCTCCCTGATCCTGGGGTTGGAGGTTGGGTGGTGTGTTCTTGACTTTGACAGTTCTGTGTGATGGTCTTTGATCCTCTGTCCTCCTGATTATGGCAGAGGCGGTAGCTCCCTTGGCAGGCAAGTTGCATGGCAAAATTCTGATCATCCTGTCTGACGGCACAGCCTAGAGCCCTTTGTCGCCCCCTCTCTTTCCATGACCCATTCTGTAAGCACTAATTCCTTGTGTTACACTGTCTTTGTTTAATAAGCAAATGAGCAAGAGTGGGTTCTGTTTCCTTTTCCTTTTTTCAAAATTCTTTTTTAATATTTATTTTTGACAGCGAGGCAGACAGAGCATGAGCAAGGAAGGGGCAGAGAGAGAGACCCACACACACACAATTCGAATCAGGCTCTAGGCTCTGAGCTGTCAGCACAGAACCCAATGGGGGGGCTCAAACTCACAAACTGTGAGATCACAACCTGAGCTGAGTCGGACTTCCAACCGACTGCCACCCAGGCTCTTGATCTCTGACTAACACTCCTCAGTTACCAGCACCTGCTTGGATACAAGTCGTCTTGCTCCTTGCCCCTCAGTGAACCTTGAAGGGGCTCTGAGCCTCAGTTTCCACACGTATAGCTCCGTGATAGTAGTAATCTCATTGTATTGTGTCCTTGTGTATCCCTCGCTGTGGGCTCCTGTCTCCTTCCATGACTAACGTCTGTTTGAGGTTTTGCAGCTTATCAAGGCTTTCACCTGTTATCACTTGACCCTCACAACCACCCTGGGAGGTCAATAGGGAATGTTGTTAGAATTACAAGACTACAAAGTAATTGCCAAGGCAGAGAGAGGCATGTACAAAATGTGGCTAGAGAATGGGTGGAATGCTACAGGTTGCTAGGGGCAATCAGACAAGACTTTAGGAGGACATGGTGCCTGAGTGAACTTTGAAGAATGAGATGTCTAGAGGCAGATAGGCAGGGGCAGGGCTTTACCAGCAGAGGGAAAGCATGTGCAAAGGCCGGTGGGGTGCACATTCAGGGGAGGTCTGTGAGTGTGAGTTCAGGACTGTTGGACCCGAGAGTTGGAGGGACAGGGGCTGGAGATGAGGCAGGTGTGGAGGACCCCTCGTGAAGGGCCTGGCATTCCTGACTGAAGGGGTCCCAGTTTACCCTGTAGACGGCTGAGAAACAGGGGAACAATCTGGTCGAGCAACCATGCTGGGATAGCATGGAGGGTGGGCTGGAGCGGTGAGCCCAGTGCACGTAGAAACAAAAGGGCTGGTGAGTGATCTGATGGGGACCATGGGGGGGGGGCGTGGGGGGGGCGTGGGTTCCTCCCTGTTTCTGGCTTGGACAATTGGGCAGATGGTGCTCAGTGAGAAAGCAAACTTGAGAAGAGGAGCGGATTTGGACATATTGGATTTGAGATTAGCTGGTAACTAGCTAGCTATGTGGCCCCGAAATGTGGGGGAGAGAGTGCTGCCTGAATGCATACATTTTAGAAAAGTCAGTGTCAGGTGGTGGTCGGAGCCTTGAGTGGAGGACCTTGTTTAAGGAGAGTGAGGATTAGGGAGGAGGGAGAATTGAAGATAGAGCTGGGAGGACCATCGGTACTTAACGGAAGAGGAAAACCTATAAATAAGCAGGGATGAGGAGCCAGAGATGAAGAGGGGAGAAAACTGAAGGAAAGAAGTTCAAGGAAGACACAGGGGTCAGCAGTGTCACAGTTGCAGAGAGATCCAAAAAGGTGAAGACTAGAAAGTTCCCTTTGGACCTGGCAGAAGTTCACTGGTGATCTCAGTGAATCAATTCATTTGTAACAAACACTTAATGCTTCCTATATGGCAGGCAGGGTTCGTAGACTTTGGGGTATATCCGTAAGTAATCTCATTCTAGTGAGGGGAGGCAGCTAATAAAGAATGGACATAACAGAAGTATTTTTATAGCATGCCAGAAGGTGGTCTGAAAGGAAAAAAAAAAAAGTCAAACATATAAGGGAAAAGTTAGGAATGTTGGACAGAGGCTGCAATTTTAAATATGGTGGTCAGAAAGTTATGTGTGAGCAAAGGCTTGAAAGTGGTGAAAAGTTGACCATGTGACTATCTGGGGGAAAAAGCATTTCCGATGAAAGGCATAGCCATTGAATAGGCCTTAAGGTGGGATGTGCCTGACATGTTCTAGGAATAGCAAAGAAGCCAGCCTGATTGGAGGGAAGTGAGTGAGGGGAAAATAGTGGGAGATACCATCAAGGAGATAAAGCAGTGGGTGGAGGCCTCTTTCAGGGCTTAGTAGATGTGGGAAGGACTTTTGACTTTGAGGAGCCACTGGGGACTTTTGAGCCAAGGAATGACACAGCCTAACTGACACTATTAAAAAGATGATTCTAGCTACTGCATTGACAGTAGACTGTAGGGAGGGGACGGTGGCAGCAGGGGAACCTGTTGCAGTAATCCAGGCAAGAGATGATGGTATCTTAAGTCAGGATGGTGGCACTGACAGTGGCCAGATGGGTCAGATTCTGGATTTACGTTGAAGGTAGTTAACAGAATTCCTGATGGATTGGGCTGTGGGGTATGGGAGAAAGAAAAGGATTACTTCAAATTTCTTATCATTTTACCAGTTGCTCATGCTGTTTCCCTCAACTGAGATGGTGGGAATTGTAGGTGAAGAAGGTTTGGGTTCGAAGATCAGAAGTTTAATGTTGGGCATGTTGAGTTTGAACTGCCCACCACACACCCAAATGTGGATGTTGACTAGTCCTTTTCAGTGGTGTGGGTGGAGGTGGAAGCCAGATTTTCCCCAATGGGGGAGTGGATTGGAGGTGAGTAAATGGAGGCTGGAGTGTAGACCGTATGTCCTAGAAACGTGGCTGTGGGAGGAAGATGTATTGTATGTGAGCATGAGGGGATGGATGGGTTGAAGAAAATTTTTTTTTTCTTTAAAGAGGTGTAAGTGTGTTCACAGAAGTGAAGAATCAAGTGAGAACTCCTCGGTTTTCGATTCTAGAAGAGAAATTGTTCCTGATGGTGCCAACTCCTTAAAGAAGTCCATGATAATGGGTACATCTGAGCATCCAGAATGTCTTTTCTTCTGAGGAGGGGTAATGCTGAGTGCAGATGTAGATAGATAGGTTTCTCGGTAGTGGCAATGGGGAGAGCAGGAAGTTGAGAGATTTTAACTTTATGTTTCTGCAAAAGAATTCCGCTCAACTAGGGGAGAAGGGAGGGGAGTTGGGGAACTTGGGGCGGTGGGCGGGGGCATGAAGTCGGAAGAGACCCTGAGAGGAAGAGTTGGGGAGGGGGTCTGCTGACAGTGGTGAGGGTGTAGCTGAGGCTATTGCCAGAAGGAAAAGCAGATGATTGAGCTGAGGTGGTTGCCAAGAGAATAGCTGAAGTGAAGCTCTGGAGGGTCTCCACTAGATGGGGGAGGAAGTGAAGTCAGGAGATGCTGACAGATAGGGAGGACCAGGTAGACTCAGGAGCTCAGAGATCAAGGTGAGGTCAGAGAGTGGGTGTGGTGGAGGACCTGAGGGAGGACTTTGATTGTGACCTGGGAGGAAGTGGTTCTGGGTGGTGGTAATCTAGAAGTTGCGACCTCCAGTGGGTTGGGTAGTTCAACCTTGACAGGAAGTGAAGGTCACTGGAGCTGAGAATGTTAAGGACCGGGAGACTTGGATGTTAGATATCATTCACACAGATGTAACATTCTCCTGAGATGATGCCAGGAATTGGGGTGAAAAGGAAGTCGGTGGGTCTAGATGATAAACTTTTCAATCTAAGTTGGGGGGAGTTCTGGTGGTACCTTAAAAAGTCATGATAATGGGGAGTTGGGGACAATGAGATGCTTGGCTTCATACCAAGGAGGGGGGTATCCCCAAAAGCTGAAGAGGAATTTCTCTTTCTGAAGTCTCTCTGTACATTTTTGTACCTATCTATCTCTATAGATAGGCTATGTTTCATATGGCCTCCTGCTATTACTGATCTTTCAGTGTCTTTGTTTTATAACATTGTTGTGTCCTTGGGGACAGGTATACTGTACTCTCACACTGAAGGTGCTTAATAAATGTTGGTCTAAAAAAGGAGAGTTGGCCGGATTGGGACTTGGGTTGGGTACATTACCTGAAATACATTGGTGAGAGCTGTGTTTTTTCTCCACCAATTTGTGTTCTCAATGGGAATACCCCATCCCCTAAATTCAAGGTCTGAGGATGGCTGGCCTCACCTCGAAAATACCGGAAATGTTAGATTCCCGTACATATCACTGCCTGGGACCTTGGGGTCTGGAAGTGTCCCTGAAACTTGAGTGTGCTCAGGCTCCTGGTGACCTGATACCTGATGGGGAAACACAAGGAAGTGGAAAAGAAGCCAAACCCAGAGGTGGCTGCTGAAAACCAGAGACTCCAACAGGAGACGAGTTGTACAATGAACAGCAAACTGTATACAAAGGCAAATATTTAATTTGAGGTGGAGCTTTATTTTCCTTATATCAAAATAATACAGACCTTGGATCAAAGCCTCTGGAACTAATGACAAAAAAAATTAAATTAAGTGTAATTATATGCCACTCAAAGACTCCTGGGAAGCCATTCAAATATGCAAGAGTCCTTTGTGAAAGGTGTTGTCAGTTCTTCCTGATTGGGAAGGGCAAACTGAAGAGGAGGTTGGTTGAGTAGACGTAATTATGTTTGATAAACTCAATTACCACTTCTCAGCAGCTGTAATGGGTTCTGCTCAAACAATGGAAAAATGATTATGTATCCTGTCCCTTTGATCCAAGTGAATAAAAGAAGAAATAACAGAATTTCTAGAACCTGGCAACTTCAAGGAAAGACCAGATCCTAAATTGTGAAAGATACTCAGGACTCATTAGTACACACTGGACTGACCCATTTAGCCAGCTGGTGGAGAGCAGGTGTTAGATGCCAGGGATGGTTGGTAGCCCCCTGAAGGCAGGTACCATGGTTAACACTCTTTGGCATTTTGCACATGGCACAAGCGTTGGCCACAGTTGGTTTGGTAATGTTCTGTTTTGCTCCCCTGACTAAGGAGGAATGGGTGTTTTGTTTTGTTTCTTGATACAGTTGGTTGCACATTTTCCCCTTTGTGGTGGTTAAAAGACCGCTTGAGTTCACACCTTGATTCTATGTTTAGCCCTTAAGATTTAGGTCTATAAAAATGAACAAACAAAACAAAAGCTAGCTTTAGCCATAAACTAGTTAAGAGTTGATTGGATTCACAGTAGTCTTTCGTATCCCTATGAGTGGGTGCCCCAAAATGTTTTGCCTTCCTGATTTGCTCACCCTATCTTTGTTTTAACCTTCTAACCCACATGTCCAGTGGTTTATGGACACGTGACAGGTCTTTGAGATTCAGTCCTCCCCTGCTCCACCCTGTCCCCAGCTATCCTTCCCTGGTGCCCCCACCCGAGGCCTCATGGTGACCTAAGGACCCCTTTCTCTCAGCTAGTCCAATGGGGACTTCCCAAGTTGTCTCCCACCAACTTCCCTCTGGAGTCTGTTCTCTTTCCTCCAACCCCCTTGACACAGTCCTAACTCCGCCCTTGGTACCTGTCACATTGACGGGGGCAACCATTTCCCAGCCATCCTCTCTGACTGTGCTCCTGCCGAACTGTCCTTTGTGATGTTGCTGGAATACTCTTTGAGAACATCGGTGAACAAAACACAAAGGGATCACACTGCCCATGGCCTATTGGTGGAGGATGCAGACTCTGTATTAAGCGGCCTGGCTCTCCCATGTCCTGGCTGCAAAGCTTACTTGTGATACCAGAGCTAAACGATCTCTACTTACTGTTCAGTGAACAAACCTTTCTTGGCTAAGAAAATGAAGCTTGAGCCTTATTGCCTTATTTCTGTCATGCATATAACCCTCAGAGCAAGCTGTGGCAGCTTCGAATAAAAATCGGATGAACCAAACCAGCTGCAATTTATACAGGATAATGTCTTGGGGAAAGGAAACTGGCCTTCAAAAAGCAGTGGGGGAAAGATCATGTTAAAATGATCATTTAAGTTATTATTTGCCATGCAAACCATTTTAAGACATTAATGAAAATTTTATTTTTTTTAAACGTTTATTATTTAGAGAGCGCGCACGCGAGCAAGTGGGGAGGGGGAGGGGCAGAGAGAATGGAAGAGAGAGAATCCAAAGCAGACTTTGTGCTGTCAAGTGCAGAGCCTGACATGGGGCTCGATCTCCGGAACTATGAGATCGTGACCTGAGCCAACATCAAGAGTCGGACTTGTAACCAACTGAGCCTAGGCACCTCTGCTGTGGCATCTTTACGTGTGGTTTCGTGGATTTAACGGATTCTTGCTCAGGGCTGCTTAATATTGCAATGCACAGGCAGTTCATAGTTTAACAAAATAGACCCCTTTCATAGGTTGTCTCTGTTTAAATTTGACATGGCCACGCTGGTGGTAATGAGTTCCTGAAGAACATCATCTTGGGTGCAAATTATGGAACAGGTTACGAGAGGAAAAGGAAGCTAAGGACCCCAAAGGTGGTCAAGAAAATGAAACGGGCACAATAGTGGGCCATCGTCCATCCGCCTCCCTCAATGATGTTTGAGGTTTGATGTTCTCCTGGATGCGGTGGGTTTGTTCTGAATACCCACCACCATGCTGCGTTAGGTCCATGCAGCTGCTGTGTAAAAGTGACTGTATTTTATTCATCTCTGTGCAGCAGCAGAAGGGTGGACTTCTCTCTATAGAACAGTCTGATCCTAAATATCCAAGCACCACAGTTTTTGCTTGCGTAGGCATAATTGCTTTTACAAGACCTGTAACTAATGATCTCTAACTAATATGTTTTATTCCTGATTATTTTGGTGGGGCTTCTGATTGGGAAGGGAGATGGAAATTGGGGGACTTTAAGCTAAAAGCCTGGGATTCCCTGCTCCCTAAAGAGTGATGGAAAAACAGTAAAATGAAAAAACAGCTAGAAAGTAAGGTGAACAACCTTTGCTTAACTTCAGAATCCACTCTGGTAGACTCTGAGAATCTCAGCCTTGGAAAGAACACTTGGTTCCTCACCCTGCTGAGTTATGCTCTCTGAGGTCTCTTGAAGGATGGCCTGGAGCCTTTGGGGCTAGAACATTGCTGGGATGGGGAAGTCACCATCTCCATGAGCTGCTCTAATTGCAGGCAGGCTCTTCTTCCAATGGCGATGTCTTCTGCCTCTCTTGGAGTTTCCTCTGGCGGTCCTTGGTTCTGCCCTGTGGGGCGCGGCCCAACAAACCTATTTTCTCGGTCTACCTTCTAGCCATTTGTGGCAGTTACTATTGCCTCTCTGGAGTCTAAATACCCTCATCCCTACTTGTTCCTCAGCAGACAAGGTTCCCAGCTTGCCTTTCTGTCTTCTCAGGGCAAAGGCCAGCTTGCCCATGTCTAGCAAAGGTGTGGTGCTCATGAGGTTTCTGGGACTTGGACCTGAGTAATCCCACCCAATGAGAGTAAAGCTTCATTGGGTAGAAGAAATCTCCCTGCAGTGATTTTGTTCTTCTTCTCTGTGGGACAATGGGAGTAAGAAATAGGAAAAACAGAGCTACTGATTCCACCCAAATTTAGTTATTCATCTCTCTAATGATGGGGCCAGTTACTTCCCTGGGTCACTAGGTGTCGTGAGGGGGAGAATGCATAAAGGTGTATCAGAAAAGAAGACGTAGGCTTGACCCATCTCTTCCCGGCCCAGAAAATAGGATCTCGTTTATTTGTAGTCCTAGAATGTAAGAGCTACAAAATTCTTAGAGGTCCCATCCACCACTCTCTAGATGGCTCATATAACAAAACTTCTACCAGAGAGGTTAAGTGATCTGCCCAAGGTCACAGAGAGATTTCACAACAGGCCTGAAACTAGAGCCCAGATCTCTAGGGTACTTTCCATCGACTTCAGCTGCCTCTACATCTCTACTGCTCTCACTCTACCTTTGTGGGCAGTCCCCCAGCCCTCAAACCTCTTTTTCCTTCTGACCATTATTCTTATCTGAAAACTTTATTGTGAAAACACAAGCACCAAAGTAAAAGGATGCCTTGGCACCTTTTTTTTTTTCCCATGAGAATCTTTTGCACTGTGGTTTGTGAAGGAAGCCGACTTCAGCAATCTAGGTGACGTGGTGGTTATCAAGAGAGAACCGTGGCCGTTGAGATAATGTATGTGTCCAAATATGTCAGCAGGTGCAAGAGCTGTCTTGTCCCACTGGGGCTACAGGAAATGTATACACCCAAATATTCAGGTTACAGATAGGTCAGAGAGATAGCATAGTACCAGGAGTCAAACCAACCACAGAGTGGTTTCTATAGACACAGAGCCTCCCCAGAGCCAGGGAAACAGAAATGCCCATCTCTAGAAAATGTCTGAATGTTCACGGGGGCACCCAGAAGGAGAAAACTCATTTAAACAAGAATTTTTTGCCGAGTCAAGGGCCATCTTTAATTTTAATCTCTGGTCTACTCACCACCTCCAGAAGGTATCTTGATTTATTCTTTGGTTTCTCCCAGGCTTTGCATTCATTCACTTATCCAATAGTTCTATCGAGAGACCCCTTTAAGATTCACCTGGACTTCGGGTCCTTTGGGATACCTCTGGTGTCTATGTGAGCCCTCTAGGTTCTCTCTCTGTTCTTTGCACTGCCTACACTCCCATCTGCTTTGGACACTTAATGCTTTTGTGGGTAGGCTTGAGCTTACTAGCTGGATAAACAAACCAAACATTTGTCTAGCCATTGGTAGCCAGTCAAGTTCATGCGTATCTCCACATTTCATTGCCAGAGCATTAGGTAGATCTTATTATCATTCGCATTGCAAACGTGAGAACTGAGGGCTCAGAGAGATCAAGAAACTTGCTTGTCACATAGCTGAAGTGCAAGACTCAAAACTCAGCTTTGTCTGAAATGCATCTGTATACATAGTTTATTATAAAGTGAAAGTCTATGTAACCAAACAGCCAACACCCCAGACCCCTCTGTGTATCCTTTACTAAAATAGTCCAGCCCCTCCCGTCCCCTACAGGTAGCCATTAGCCTGAGCTTCTGTGTATAGAAACCTAAACAAAAAATTAGTTTGCTTGTTTCTGAACTTTATTGAAATGAAATTAAACTATATGTATTCTTTTTAGCCTTCCTTTTCTTGCTCAACATTACATCAGGAATATTTTTCCATGAACACGTGTATAGTTGCAACTTGCTCATTTTCACCGCTTTATGATATCCCCTTGCATGAATATAGTAAAAGGAACTCATTCATACTATACTTGTCTTAAACTTCTTCTTTTCCTGTTGATTCTTACACACTCTCCCTACCCAACTATATTCTCACTGATTGAATTGTTCTGATGTTTTTCTCCTCTTTGATAGTTATAGAAGGACATTCACTTGGAAACCATCATGGGAATATAGAAATGTTGGATCGTATTTGTGGCCATTTTTGTTTCTAGTGTTCTGCTAATTGCTTGGGCTGAGCCTGGCAGAAGATGAAATATATACATTGCCATTATAAAGTAACTTGTTAGTACACAGGGATCACATTATGTCCTACCCTCCAAAACAGAAATCGATGTCTGGGGCAGAGGAGGAGAAGAACAGATGACTTGGTACGTGAGATCTAGTGAAATCTCTCACTTTTCATCTATGGGTCTTAGGATCCATATCCACTCAGTTCAAGTTTGCTATTTAAACTGGGAGTTTGGTTTTGTTTGCTTGTTGAGTTGTTTTGTTTTCTTTTATTTTTGTTTTTTATGTGGGCTCTGGTTGGGCTCTCCGATGAACTTGAGAAATGAGTTCCAACTTCTTGATTCGAAATTATGTTACCAAATTAGTAGGAGTCCTTCTTTTACTGGTTGCCAGATCTGATAGGCAGTCTTGCTAGCTGTGAATGAAGATCGTTTCATTTCTTTTTTTCCCCATCTGTATACTTTTAATTTCCTTTTCTTACTGCAGTAGCTACGACTTCCAGTGTGATTGTAAAGAGGAGTGATGTGGGGGCACATCTCTGCCTTGTTCCTAATCTTGGGAAAGCAACCTGTTTCTCCCCATTAAATGTGATGTTAGCTATAGGTTTCTTGTAGATGTTCTGTATCAAGTGGATGAAGTTCCCCTCTATTCCTAGTTTGCTGAGGGTGTCTTTTTTTTTAAACCACAAATGGGTATTGGATTCTGTCGAATGCCTATTCTGAATCAATCTGATTATATGATTTTACTTCTTTAGCCTGGTGATGTGGGTCCCCTTGAGTTTTGAATGTTGAGCCAGCCTTGCTTGCATACCTGGGATGAATTCTGCTGGATCATGGTGTATAATTCTTTTTATACATTGTTGGATTATATTTGTTAATGTTTTATTGAGTATTCAGCTTGATTGACGTAAGCTCCAGCCATGAATAAGTCATTCCCTTGTTCAAAAGCCTCAACAGTCCGCAAGTTCAAGCAACTCAAATCCAGATTCCTTACTCATTCAAAGCCCTCTATAATCTGGCTTCATATTATCCTTCTGTGCCTCCTCTCTCTCACTACTTTCCGTGATACACCATTTCTCTAAACATTTTCCTTTCCTTTTTGTGTTTCAAGCTTTTATTGAAATTCTACTTAGTTAATGTATAGTTTCAGGAGTAGAAATTAGTGATTTATTACTTACACAAAACACCTAGTACTCATTGCAACAAGTGGCCTTCTTAATACCCATCAACCATTTAGCCCCTTTCCCTGCCCACCTCCCCTCCAGCAACCCTCAACTTATTCTTTGTAGTTAAGAGTCTGTTTTATGATTTCTCTCTTTCTCTCTCTCCCCGTCCCCATCATGTTCATTTGCTTTGTTTCTTCTATTGCACATATGAGTATCCCTAAACATTTTCTATACTTTCTTACCATCCTGTATTGAATAGCCTATTCCCTTCCCTTGGGACTAGGCATAAAGTTCAACTCTTTCCCACTCCCATTTTCTGAAATCCTATTTTTCTTCAGTACCCAGCTCAAATTACATTGGGAATTGTCTTTTCATCTCTGTGCCTCCTGAAACACAGTGTCTCCTATATAAGGTGCTCAGGAAAGGATCCTAGAATTTAACTTTGCTTCACTTCTGAGAATCTGACTTGCAGTCTTTGTTCTTTGATTTCAGATACTGAGGTCATCTAGTTCAGCATTTCAAGCAAACTAGTGACTCCTCCCCCACTCCCCCCCCCAATGATCTCAGACAGAAAAGTCATTTCTGTGATGAAGCCTTCACTACCTCGTGGTTGATTCTGTTGCTGGATTTTATAACTGTGAGAAAGCTTACATGACATTGAGCCGAGTTTTGCCCACTTATGACCTCTGTCATTGGTTTAGCAATCACTAGCTTTCATGAAGTGTTTTCAGGGAGACAGCTTGGTGGAATGGAAAGGGTGTAGGATTTAGCATTGAGTAGTCAGAGTCTGCTCTGGTGCTTACTAACTGTACTGTCTTGGGTGAGTCCATGGATTTGCCAGTGCCTCTGTTTTTCCCATCTTTAAAATGGGGGTAACGGGGTGCCTGGGTGGCTCAGTTGGTTAAGGATCCAACTTCAGCTCAGGTCATCACAAGCTGAACGTCCTCAGGAGCTCACGGTTTATGGGTTCGAGCCCCTCGTCAGGCTCTGTGCTGACAGCTAACTCAGAACTTGGAAACTGTTTCAGATTCTGTGTCTTCCTCTCTCTCTGACCCTTCCCTGCTCATCCTGTCTGTCTCTCTCAGAAATAAATAAAACATTACAAAAATGTTTAAATGAGGGTAGCAATACTTTTTGAGAAGAATTGTTAGAATGACAAAATGTATGCGTGAAATAAATTATGTAAAGCTTCAAGCATGGCGGCTGGAGTAAAGTATTCACCAGTTCACCAATCATTGAGCTCCTCCAGTATACACAATACTAGGTGTTATGGGGAATCAAGCATCTATAAACTTGTCCTCCTCACCTAAGGCTAATTTGAATTAAATTAAATTTGGTCTCAACTTTGTTGCTCCAGATGAATAACAGGAGAAACTTAGTTCCTTCACTTGCCTGTGGGATGAGGCCAGCTTGGTAGATGAGGATTGTGATTTCTGTTGGGGACAATGTCAGAGTTTCTTGGCATCAGGAATGAATTGGAATTAGTTGATCCATGATTGGTTTAGTTTAAATTGCTTGTGGCAGGTTTGGAAAGGCCAGACTGTCAGTGTGATGACTGTGTGGTAAGGAAAAAGTGAAACAGACCCTCAGGGTGTTTGAGTTGAGTGAGCTATGGACAGTTGAGCAAGGGAAGGGGGAGGGACAAGTGAGAATTCCTTAGAACTTTCTTTTCACGTCATCAGAGGACTTTGTGGTGACAAGTATCTATTTTCATAGACAATAATTCATAGTGATGTCCAAACCTTTTTTTTTTTCATTTTAGCGTTGATCTACTCTTCCCCTTCTTTCTCACGCTAGCATTCTTGTTTTTTAAAATGTCTTGTAGAGATAACTTGTGTGTAGCACATTTTAGTTAGACTCTGCAGTGTGTTTTTGTTTGTTTGTTTGTTTGTTTCATTTTGTTTTTTTAATCCATGAACTGGTATTAAGATTCTAAGTGTCCTGGGCACTTTATTAAATATCTTGTGGTCTTCGTGGGCAGTTGGTAATGGCTGCTTTGAATATTTCCTAGGCTAATGTGCTAGTGGCTAATCTCTATGACATTTAGCTTTTGGGACCTTGCCACAGGTTGGAATAGAAGCAGAACTAATTCCTGTGGGAAACTTCGCTGCTTGTCTTGGCCCTGTTCTGGGTAGGGGTTCAGTGGATTTTTATGTTGGCTCTGATCCTGATTAGGCTCCTTAACTTGGCAGAAGAAGACACTGGCTCCACCCTCCACTTGGCTTATGGCCAGAGCATATTCAGCTATCCTTTAATAGGAAAAATAAAGCTTTGGCCTGATCATATAACTTCAAACTCTGCAGCTCTACTCTTATCAGTAGCTCATTTTTAAGAAGTGTTTATGGAGGACGACTTGAAGGATAAACCATTTGTCTATTTCTCTATATTCGAAATATTACCCTGGGGTCAAGGCTATCATCGTGTCTGTAGACACGCAGGTCTACAGGCGTCAGGTGTCTGTAGACATGGGCTGCGTTGTCCTGGTCTTTCAAATAATTTGATGAATTGAACTTTGACCTGTGTCATTAACCTATACTAAAGGATAGCCCCTCGAAACCTGCTGTTGTAGTCATTAAGGGTCATTCTTGAAGGTGGAATTCATTCCAACCGATGACCTTTGGGGCAGGGAGAAGATTCTCCCTGGTTTCAGTACCAGTATAAGTATGGTTCATCTAGGCACCTATTTTTATCTTTGAGACACCAGGAAACTTGTAACTAACGTTATCCTCTGTGTATTTGCCCTGGGGAGCGTACTGTCAAGTTTGTGGCCCTCTCTCTACCTAGCACTGTGCCTTACTCCTTTGCTTTATCTCTTTTTTCCTGCTTTATTTTTCCTTCAGGCCAATCTTCTCATTGAAACAAAACTCTAATTGTGCTGCATGGATATCCACAACTGGTAACTGGCACAAATCCCTCCGTGAGCAGGTCAGGGCAAGTCTAAATCTATAAAAGACTACTCTGCTTTGATGAAGGTCAGCACGGCATATGGGAAATTCCAGAGGAAAGAGCAGAGGGAGGCACTGTCTTTAGAGAACAGAGGTCAGCATCTGTTTGCATCTCAGTTCTGCAGAACTCTCTTCTCTCATTTGTTGCATGCAGTAAACGCAGGCCGCAGGGTTCAGCTTTCTCAGGAAATCATGGAGATGTTGCAGAAATGAAAGTCTGGGCCCACTGACCAGAAATGCAGTTGTACTGGGTGGGTGTTTGGGGCCGCCACCAAAACCAAACACACCCTTTGTGAGAACCCCACAGCCCCAGCCTGCCTCACCTCTTGGGGGGCCAGCAGCTGCTGTGAATACCCACCTACCCTCTGCGTGGCGGAGCCTTCAGAGTTCCGTGTGTTTGTGTCTTTGCTTGCATCTGTGGGCCTCTGATGAATTATCTTCCTTTCACCTCCCAAACAGGCCAGTGAGCTCTGTGTATCCTGGCAAAGAGGTAGAGGCTCTGGTGCTAACCCCTAGCAGAAGTCATGGGCTCCGTAAGACGAGAATGTCTTCCTCAGCCATAGCCTCTTTCCTTGAGACGCCCTCACTCCTTTGCTTTGTGACCATTGATCGGGCTGTTATAGGCTATGCTATGGATATATGTGCTATGGCATCTTTCAAGGCTCATTCAGGTTCTTTAAGTTCTGTCCACACCACTAACGGTTGGCCCTCCACACCTGGCATTACTCCAGATTTCGGTCTGGAGCAGGCTTGGCCCTTAAATTCTGTTGCCCCTGTGGCTAGGCCATTTCATTTATCCATGGCTCCATTCCAACTAGATTTGAAACTTCTAGAGAGTAGCATGTATACCCTGACCTTGATCTTCTGGTTCGAAGCACCAATAGGTACTCAACTTTCTCCTCCTCTCCTCCTGCTATTCCACATGGTCCACTTCCTATTCCTCCTGCTTCTCTCTCTGCTTGTGGGTCTCTCTTTGTAGGGACAGTTCTTTTTTTTTTAAATATTTTTTATTTATTTCTAGGAGAGAGAGAGAGACAGCGTGAGCAGGGGAGGGTCAGAGAGAGAGGGAGACACAGACTCTGAAATAGGTTCCAGGCTCTGAGCTCTCAGCACAGAGCCCAACGCGGGGCTCGAACCCACGAACCGCGAGATCATGACCTAAGCGAAAGTCGGACGCTTAACCGACTAAGCCATCTGTAGGGACAGTTCTGCGATGGTAACAGGTAATCCCCAAACCTCAGTGGCTTATAAAACATAGGTTTGTTTCTGCGTCATGAAGGCCCCTCTGGCTCTGTCCCGTGGGTCTTTTCTTCTAGGACCCCCTGCTGAAGGGAAGCCCTGATTTGAGATGAGCCATGGCTATAGGAAAGAGCGAGAGAACTGGAAGAAATTCCCATCGTCCTTAAGGCTTCTTCTGTCCTTCCCATCCACATCTCAGTGTCCCAAGCACATCACGCGGCCAAACCTGACTTAGGTGGAGATCGTGAACTCCACCTACAGGAAGGCAATGGGGGGTGTATGATCATTTTTCAAGGAAGGGGTTCAGCAGTTGGGCATGATGAGACATTTTGTCATAGATTCCTTCTAGGTGCCTGGCTCTGCTGGGAGCATCACATAAAGCGTGTAGGACTATCTCCAGGTACAGTGGCTTTATGGCATATGACAATTTTAGCTCTATTTTTTAAAGTTTATTTATTTTGAGAGAGAGAGAGAGCGAGCGAACAGGAGTTGGGGCAAAGAGAGAGAATTCCAAGCAGGCTCCACACTGTCCGCACAGATCCCAATGTGGGGCTGAAACTGTGAGATCATGACCTGAGCTGAAACCAAGAGTTGGATGCTTAACTGACTGAGCCACCCAGGCACCTCAGCCCTATTTTATAACAAGGAAACAAAAGCTCAAGTAATTTATTTAAGCAGCTTTGGAATGAATGAATGAACGAACGAATGAGTCTCCACCACCTTGCTTTCAGCTTTTCTTGCCGGCTGCTAATGCCCAGGTCCCATGAGCACTTTTCTTCTCCAGATAGGGCCCTCAGTACCACTCTTTACAGTTCTCTGCATGATCCTGTAGAAGAACACCCCATAGGTCTCAGGAGGTTATTTTTTGAAATCTCTCCACAATAAGTTACTTACATTTAATGGGGATTTCTAAAGATGCCTCAGTCCCCAGTCATGAGTCTAATGGTGGAAACTTCGAGTACGAGCCACATGTAAGACTAAGGGAAGCTTGTTGATAATATCTGTTAAGCTTCTCTCTCTCTCTCTCTTTTTGAAGTTCTTACATTTAAATTCTAGCTAGTTAACATACAGTGTAATATCAGTTTCAGGTGTATAATACAGTGATTCAACACTTCCATACAACACCCAGTACTACTCATCACATCAAGTGCAGTCCTTAATTTCCATCACCTATTTCACCCATCCCTCCACCCCGCTCCCCTGTGGGAACCATGAGTTCATTTAGTTCATTTTCTATAGTTAAGAGTCTGTTTCTTGGTTTTCACGCCCCTCTTTTTTTTTCACTTTGCTCATGTGTTTCTTAAATTCTACATATGAGTGAAATCATAAGGTATTTGTCTTTTTCTGACTGACTTATTTCACTAAATATTCTCTAGCTCCATTCATGTTGCAAACAGCAAGATTTCATTCTTTGTTAATGGCTGAATAATATTCCTGTGTGTGTGTGTGTGTGTGTGTGTGTGTAGTGACTCTTCTTTGTTCATTCATCAACCGATGGACACTTGGGCTGTTTCCATGACTTGATTATTGTAGATAATGCTGCAATAAACATCGGGGTGCATGTAGTCCATTGAATTAGTGTTTTTGTAACCTTTGGATAAATATCCAGTGGTGCAGTTGCTGGATGGTAGGGTGGTTCTATTTTTAACTTTTTGAGGAAACTCCATACTGTTTTTCACTGTGGCTGCATCCGTTTGCATTCCCACCAACAGGGCAAGGGGAGTCCCCTTTTTCCACATTCTCACCAGCACCTGTTGGTTTTTGTGTTGTTGCTATTAGCCATTCTGACAGGTGTGAGCTATTATTTCATCGTTTTGATTTGCATTTCCCTGATGATCAGTGATATTGAGCATCTTTTCATGTGTCCATTGGCTCTCTATATGTCTTCTTTGGAAAAATGTCTATTCATCTGCTCATTTTTCCTCTTTTTTTTTTTTTAAGCTTCTTTTAATTTATTTTGAGAGAGATGGAGAGCAAGCAAGGGTAGGACAGAGAGGGAGGGAGACAGAGCTCCAAACAGGCCCTGCCTCATCAGCGGAACCCAATGAAGGGCTCGAATTCATGAACCACGAGATCTTGACCTGAGCTGAAATCAAGAGTCAGATGCTTAACCAACTGAGCCACTCTGGTGCCCTCAAAAGGCACTTTTATTAAAGCAGGGGGACAGGACTGTGGGCAGGAAGAACTGCCTCATTTTTCCTCTATTAATTAGTGTTCCAATTGCTGGTCTCAAACAATTAGTGGGTCTTGACTTGAAAGCAGTTTCATGGGCTATCAAAGATGTATTTTAAAACATAAAATAGAATGGGGTAAAGAGGATCAGATTGCATCACATGTAGTAAGTCTAAGTTTCATCAAACTACTGTCTGTTATGTATGTGTATGTGTTCTATGTATACAGAATTGCAATGTAAAATATATTTTTTGTTGTTGTTTACATCAAAAAAGCTTTGAAAGCCATTGCTCTAAACAATATCTTTTTCAGCGAATTCACTGGGTCTATCCTGAGATCCAGTTCAATGAATATTCTTCAAGGCCAAAGTCCACCTTTGTTGTGCTATTTCACCTTGGAGGCCCAAAGTGGATGACAAGGATGGCTTCTCCCTCTCTTCCAGGTGTCCTGAACCTAATCTACGATAGGATGCTATAGGCGTCTAAAAAAAAACAAAAACAAAAACAAAAAACAAAACAAAACAAAAAACGCGTTTGTTATGTTACCTTATGTGCAAGAATGACGTAGTTGATCAAGACCCTCTTTAAGGCCACTTTCAGCTCAAAGATTCCACAATCCTACCTCTTTTGTTGCAGAAAAGCGCAATCCACCACAATATTATGGTTTGATAATGTGAAACCCAAAACATTTTGTATCTTTTGGACTATGTGACCTCATACCTCACTCCTGCGTCTGTGTCACCAGATGCTTTCAAATCCCCGAAAGTTTGCCAATTCAGAAGGATAGTGGACATTTGTTTTTGTCTAACCTCCTTTCCTGCCAGTTCTGCTCTTTCTGTTAACTGCATTCAACCATGACGGACCAGTGGATAAGTGTGTGGCCCAAACAAAGCCAGTCGGAAGCCTTCCTGGAGTTTTCTCTGATGAAGCTGAGATAATTTTCTCTTGTTCTGGACTCCTAGATGGACACCTAGAATGATGTTAAGCCCAGGGCCTTTTATGTCTCTTCTGTCCCCCGTCTGCATGAGGAGGTTGTTTGCAGTAGACAATGAGGGCCACACTCAGAGAATGGGTATGTGGTGGTAGTTTGAGAGTGAAAGACAGACTCATCAGAGCATCCTGGGTTGAAGATAACCTGGTTTGAGCTCTTGGGCCCATCTGACCTCCTGCCAGATCTACGCCCTTTTTCTGCATCACATGTACAATATATTTCTCTTTTGTGTGTAAACTAGTTTCAGTTTGGTTTCTGTCCCTTGCATCAGAAAGAGTCCGGATCAACACGGTAGATTACGACATGTGGATGATTTTCTAAAAATATCACTTTTGATCCAATCTGTTCACATGGCTTTCGTTAAAAACCCTTCCTTCTTTCCCAAAGTATTGAAGCACAAAACATGTGCTCTCCACAATGTTAGATCTAGATAATAATGACTGCAACTCCTGTGTGGAGCAAGTTGTGCTCCAATGCTTTTTCCGATGTTTGCTTAGTGCAGAAAATAACATGACATGGTTCAAGAGAATCTTTCGGAGAGTAAGATTTATCTGTTTCCGCCAAAGTAGTTTTTCTGTTTTCCATCTTTTCACGTAGTGTTCCTTCCTATGCGAGATGGTATTCCGTGATGAAAATCATGGTGTTCCCCAAATTTAGACTTCTATTTTTTCTCTTAACATAAAATAGTCTTCATATTAATAATTTCTGTGTAAAAGAATTTCTCAACTTCTGCACTGTGGACATTTGGGGGCCTGTCCTATACATTGAGGCCATCTCAGAGGCCACCCCTCTGACTTCTCCCCATTAGATGCCTGTAGAACTCCTTCCCCTCCCTCTCTCCCATTAGGACCACCAAAAATGTCTTCAGACACTGCCAAATGTCCCTGGGTGGGGAAAAATTGTTTCCAGTTGAGAACCATTGCTATACACTATTCCTTATCATCGACACCATGATCTTCTTAACTAGGCTCCTACATTTGGACATTGAGATCACTCCCAAAGCACTGCTGTTACAAATAATGCAGAAATGTGCCCCTTGGGCATGCACCTTTTCCTATTACAAAACTGATTTCCTGAAAATAAATTCATCCAGATCAAGCGGTAAGAACACTTTTA
Source organism: Crocuta crocuta (assembly GCF_008692635.1). Classification (NCBI taxonomy): domain Eukaryota; kingdom Metazoa; phylum Chordata; class Mammalia; order Carnivora; family Hyaenidae; genus Crocuta; species Crocuta crocuta. Next base: position 12,715,201 of record NW_027551558.1, on the reverse strand, counting down.
GGAGCTCAGCACTTTCTACTTGCTTTTCAAAATACTTCCACTAGGTGTGTACTTTCCCTCAAGAGGTACAATGTTAATTAATGAATGGCATTCTTTCCCTTACATCATATATAGTCAGATATGTTGCAATTTCAGCTTCATGTGGTAAATGGAATCTAGAATTTGGACTGGTCTGGACCCAACCTAACAGCACTGACGACAAGCTGACCTTGTACCCAAGGTCTTAATCTTTCAGGCCCCATGACATCATTTGTAAAATGGGTACCTCAATCCCTACCTTGCAGGGCTGTGCTCAAAAACAACTATTAACTGTCCTTGCCCTTTATTACCTTGGATACTCGAAGTACCTCTGCCTATTTGTAGGCACTGACCAGTATCATTTCTGTTTTACAAAGGCCATAAAGGGGCAGGATTCTACCGTGATCAAATAGGAGACGTGTGCTTCCGAGGTGGCAGTTTATTGCATCCGACAGTTTCCTGCTTCATTTCAGCCATCTGTGTGTGCTGCACTGGGCGCCTGCCCCGCTGTAGGCTGTGGGGGCCTGCAGAGAAAGGGGTGGGAGGGATCACTGTCTGATACCTGAGATTGTATGGATGGCAAAAACAGCAAGCCAAGGGCCAAATGGGGCAGAAACTTTTAGTAAGGGCTGTGGGTGTGCCCAGGAGGATGGGAGCACCACGGGCCGTGGGGCAGGGGCGGAAAGCTTTGTGGGGACCTGGGATGGGCTTTAGGTAAGAGGGATGCTAAGGAGATAAGGGAGAACACACAGAGATGGAAGCGGGCATGGCAGTTAGTGAGGACACATAGAAGCCAGGAAGGGTAAGAGCCTGAGCCAGCACAGAGGGAAGCATGAGTGCCCTTAAGCCAGTGGGAGGGGGTAGTAAAGAGAGGGCAGGTAGGGTAGAGCTCCAGACGAATCCGGACAAGGCGATATATAACTAGCCCTGTATCCTGTCTTCTTCCTGCTTTTCCGGGGGAGGGGTTGGGAGGTTGGACCAGGTATTTTCAAAGGAATTGCTGAGGGGACCAGAAAACTGGTTTGAGCTCCTAACAGCAGGACTCTTCTTGATGAAAGTGACAGAAATACGATGTGTACAGCTTTAAAAGGAAAATACTATTGGTGGTTCCTCAAAGAGCTGAAAAGAATTTCCGTATGACTCAGCAATTCTACTCGGAAAGTCTATACCCACCCCTCCCAGTGAAAATAGAGATTCAAAAACTTGTATATGCGCGTTCATGACCACGCTACCCACAATAGCCAAAAGGTGGAAACGACTCAAACACCCATCAACGGGTGACTGGCTAAACAAAAATGTGGTATATGTATACAATGAAACGTGGTCCAGCCATGAACAGAAATTCAGATACAGGATTCAAGGATGAAACTTGAAGACATTATGCTCCGTGAAGCCAGAGACAAAAGTCCCATGTAGTAGGTCTACTTATAGGAAATGTCCAGAAGAGAGAAAAATCCATAGAGGCAGAAATTAGATTAGTGGTTGCTAGGGGACGGCAGGCAGGATGAATGACTGCTTAATGGCATGGGGTTTTCTCTTGGGATGATGCAAGTGTTTGTGGAATGAGCAGTAGTTATTGCACAACTCTGTGAATGTGCTAAATGCCACTAAATTTTTTTATTTTTTATTTTTCTCTTTTTTTCCTCTTTATTTCTTTTTCCTTCTTTCACCCTCTCTTTCCCTCCCTTCCCTTCCTTCCTTTTCAACAGAGTACATGCAAGCGGGGTAGAGAGGCAGAGGGAGAGAAAGAATCTTAAGCAGTCTCCATGCTCCACATGGAGCTCAACCTTGGACTCCTGGGATCATGACCTGAGCCAAAATCACGAATTGGGACATTCGATGAACTGAGCCACCCAGGGATCGCTCAGTTGTACACTTTAAGGTGGTTGCTTTTATTCCTCCTGAATGTCACCTCATTAAGAGTCACTCCCATAGCCTCAGGCAGGGCAAGCTCAGGGCTGGTCCTCAGGAACAGCCGGAAGCAGGGGTTCCGAGGCCTCTAGGAGGCTTCCCTCTGTGGCTCTCTGTGTGTCTGCATCATGCTCACTCTTCATGGAAGAAATGTGGCAGCGGGCAGTTCCAAGGTGCACGGAGCGCAGCGCCTCCCAGCTTCTCCATCTTTATGACAGCCTTCCCTTATTGGCCCCGCACCGACCAACAGCCCAGTCCTGCGTCCTTCACATGCATCAGGGATAGGGTCAAAAAAGCCTTCAGGCAATGGAGGAATAGATGGAGCCGGCATTGTTCCTGCGGGGTCAACTCTGGGGCCCACGTACAGATTAGATTTCCAAGGGAGAATAAAAAGATCTCACCAAACTATGTCCACCTTGAAAAATAATGCAAAGGTTCAAAGTAAATGCCATCTATCACCTTTCTGAGGAGCAGCCCCCGTCCTCAGCCCTGTGCGCAGTATGCACCCCGATTCTCCGTACTCTCTCTCACTGGTAGGACCTAACTAGTGCCCTTGCTTCTGCTGACACCTCTCTGCGGTCTATTTCCCACAAACCATCAGCCCTCAAAAGGCCAATCAGGTCATGTCACACCTTTCCCTAAACCTGTCAGTGCCTTCCGACTGACTACATTTAAAATAAATGCAAACTCTCTTCTGGGGGGTAAAACTCCTCACCTCAGTGGCTCTCAATCCTGCTTACAGTTTAGAATCACCTGGAATGGTTTCTAAAAATCCCCATTCTTGGCTTTCCATAGACTAATTGAATCAGAACCTTAGAGTGAGTACATGGGGGGCTGGGCGAGAGTATTTTCTTTAGTTAATTGTCAAGTTGGTGTCCATATAACACCCGGTGCTCATCCCAACAAGTGCCCTCCTCCATGCCCATCACCACCCTTCCCCTTTCCCCCACCCCCATCAGCCCTCAGGTCTCCGTATTCGAGAGTCTCTCATGGTTTGTCTCCCTCCCTCTCTCCAACTATGTTTCCCCTTCTTCTCCCCCATGGTCCTCCGTTAAGTTCCTCCTAATCCTCCTGTACGTGCAAACATATGGTATCTGTCCTCCTCTGCCTGACTTATTTCGCTCAGCATAACATCCTCAAGGTCCATCCATGTTGCTACACGTGGCCAGACTTCATTCTTTCTCATCGCCATGTAGTATTCCGTCGTATAGATAAACCGCATCTTCTTGATCCATTCATCCGTTGATGGACACTTAGGTTCTTCCCATGTTTTAGCTATTGTGGAGAGTGCTGCTATGAACATTGGGGTCGATGTGCCCCTATGCATCAGCGTTTCTGTATCCCTTGGGTAAATTCCTAGCAGTGCTATTGCTGGGTCATAGGGGAGTTCTATTGTTAATTTTTTGAAGAACCTCCACACTGTTTTCCAGAGGGGCTGTACCACCTTACATTCCCACCAACAGTGTAGGAGGGTGCCCGTTTCTCCACATCCTCGCCAACATCTAGAGTCTCCTGATTTGTTCATTTTAGCCATTCTGACTGCATGAGGTGGTATCTCAGTGTGGTTTTGATTTGTATTTTCCTGATGAGGAGGGACGCTGAGCATCATTTCATGTGTCTGTTGGCCATCTGCATGTCCTCTTTGGAGATGTGTCTGTTCATGTCTTCTGCCCATTTCTTCACTGGATTATTTGTTTTTTTTTGGGTGTGGAGTTTGATGAGTTCCTTATAGATTTTGGATACTAGCCCTTTATCTGATATGTCATTTGCAACTATCTTTTCCCATTCTGTCAGTTGCTTATTAGTTTTATTGATTCGGGCAAGAATATTTTCTAGAAGCTCTAGAGCTGTTTCTCTATTGCAGTCAACATTGAGAGCTACTGCCCATCTCCCTGAAGTCTCCCTTATCGCTATTTCCTTCATTCCTGCATTCCTGCCACATTGACTTTCTTTCTGCTGTGCAAGCTCCGACAAGCTCATCCTGACCCCAGGGCATTTGCACTGAGTCTTTGGCTTGGAATGCCTCAATCTCATGTCTTCACTTGACTGGTTCCTTCTTGCTTTTCAGATTTGTTCTCAGATTTCACCTTCTGACCCTCTGCCTGTTTTATCTAAAGTTGCTTCTACCTTTTCCTCTTCAGTTGCTTTCTACTAGGTTACTCTGCTTTCTCCTTTCTCACAGCACTTGTACCAGCATAAAATCTGTTCATGTCCTGTGTCTCCTATGGGAACGTCAATTTCATGAGAAAAGGGGCCTTTCAGGCTTTGTCCTCAGAGTCTATAACTGTGCCCGACATTCAATATATGGGCTAAACCCTTGCATCTCAAATTCCACATCGTTTAAATTTTTTTTAAATGTTTATTTTTGAGAGAGAGAAAGAGACTGCGCAAGCACGAGTGGGGGAGGGGCAGAGAGAGAGTGAACTGTCAGCCCAGAGCCTGATGCAGGGCTCAAACCCATGAATCTCAACATCATGGCCTGAGCGGAAGTCGGACACTTAACCAACTGAGCCACCCAGACGCCCCCCCGCCCCAACGTCATTTAGATATGGGCTCTCTACATGGCTACTGAGCACTTGATATATGGCTAGTTCAAATACAGATTAAATGTAAAATACACACTAAATGTTAACGACTTAGTATAAAAGAAGGTAAAGCACCTTATTAATAGTTGATCATTTCAACATGTAATAAGTTTTTAATGTTTTTGATAAATTGAGTTAACTGAAATGCTGAAATTAATCTCACCCATTTCTTTTTACTTTTGGTAATATGGCTATTAGAGAACTTTAAATTGCATGTGGTTCAGATTAAATTTCTACTGGCCCACTAAGGAGTTGAGGGGGCACTTTGTCCAGGGTGCACCTCCACCTGCCCCCACAATTTCATAGCCCTCCCTGCACTTGGAGTTCCAGCTTCAAGAAGGTTTGGTGACCGGAAGGGCTTCTGGTTTCTGCAGACAACATCCATGAAGCTGCCAGGCTAAGGGCATTTATCACCGTGGTTTGAGCTTCCTCCCTCTCTCACTGTTAGTTCATCTTTGTATTCTTTGGGGTTTTTCCTGTAATCTTTTCTATCAAATTCAATGCTATGCTGTTGGGCAATCGTGCTTTCTGTTTCTCGTTGTATCTTTATTCATCTTTTTAAAGTTTATTTAGAGAGAGCATGAGCAGGGGAGGGGCAGAGAGAGAGAAGGAGAGAGCATCCCAAGCAGGCTCCATGCTGTCAGCTCAGAGCCTGACACGGGGCTCAAACTCATGAACTATGAAATCATGACCTGAGTCCAAAATGAAGAGTTGGACGCTTAACCGACTGAGCCACCCAGGCGTCCCATTCTGTCTTTAAAAGGGCCACAAAAACTATTAGAAAAGAACCAGAGTTGTGAGCTGGATGAGACTGTAGGGAACATTTTATAAATTATGAGACTTGACTTCAACAAGGCTTCACTTAAGGTCACCAGGGAGATCATCAGGGAGCCCAAACTCAAGTGCAGAGGTCAGTAAGGTATATAAAATAAGCAATGTACAAGCTGCAGCCTCCGTGCTCTGGAGACTGTCAGTTCAGGTGGACAGGCAGGTGTGAACAGATGACGTAATACATCTGCTCCCAGAACATGAGAGGAAGGGGCGTGCCAGGGACCCCAGGGCCGGGGCTGATGCACAACTGGGATTCAGAACAGGAGGGAGCTCAGGAGATGGAAGACCTCTACTTAAAGCAGCTGATTTGGCTCCTTCCCAAGCCCGCTTGAGACCCCAGCCACAGGACTGTGGTTAGCCTAGATTTAGACAATCTTCTGAGGGAGTCCATCATCTTCGTGTCCAGAGGTTTCTGAGGATATGTACTAAGGCTGCTGTTAGAATCCTTACTTTGTCAGTCTGATTGGACTTCTAAGTCTATGAAGAACCATGAAATAAACCCATTCACTCATTCATTCTCCAAGGACACTTGGAGAACCTGCTATGTGTTGGACACTGTGAACACAGAGTTGACCAAGACATGGTCACATGGTATCACAGGGAGGTCGTCTGAAAACAAGGTGAGGCATGGAAGGAACCGGGGTCCTCAGTGGTTGTCTGAATAAGCCAGTCCTGCAGTTTGCGCTGGGTCTGGATCTTCTTATTTTAAGGCATTGTTAGTCAAGGTTTCTTGTTGCTTACACTGAAGCTGTCCTAACTGATAGGACAGTGTTCCTGTAGTGACATTTCTACCCCCAGCTGTGTCGCCAGGAGGCTGCTTATCTCTCTGCTAGATTCCCATCACCTCTGAGGGAGATAAGCTAGAAAAGGTACAGAATTAAATGAGAAAGATGAAAACACATGGTTTTCCTTGGGACATTCACTTCTCATTGATCTCTTTTCTATCTCCCAGCTCACCAGCACCCCTATTTCTCATGTCTTTTTTACCCAGCCCAGATACATCCTCCCATGTCATTTCAGGACCCTGAAGCCCCACCAGGATCAGTTTTACCGTCCCTTGTCTGTACACTCATGCTTTCCAATGTCAAATAGACTCTTGGGACTCTGCGATTGTACTACGTTTCTCTTGTCAACTCATTCTCTCACATCCCACAAAGACTACTTTTAAAGCCCTTTGTTTCTCCAAAATTCCATTTTACTCTTCAGTATCTCCGATATTTTGCTAGGAAAGTTGGGGTTATCAGTTGGTAACGCGCTTCAATTCCCAGACCAAACCTACAGACCAGCTGGTATTTATACCCGCTTTCCCCCCCTTTCTATTCCTGTAAACAAGGTGTTCCCTTTTCTTTCGAAAGCCATCTTTCTTTGCTTGGCTTTTATCCCTTGCACCAATCATCAATCATTTCTCACTTTTGTAAGTGTTTTTAATTGTCTCCCATCTTAAGAAAAACACCCCAAACCTCCTTCCTTGATCCCATGACCTACCTAGCTGTCACCCTATTTTTCACATCCC
>NW_027551558.1:12694602-12708306 GCF_008692635.1 Crocuta crocuta | reverse complement strand
GATACAAGGAAACTTCTAGCAAGAGTTGTCTGCACTCACTACAAGACTGTTGGGATTTTGAGCCAACTGCTTTGGATAGGCTCTCCTCTTTCTTGGCCTGAGGCACTGACTGGGCCCGAGGACAGGACCTGATGGCCATGGGCACGGCCTGGCTGGCACTCTCCTCCCTTCATGGAGATGCAGGTGTACAGCCCCCAGCTGGCCTCCCCTGAGAGACCATCCAGAGGACCCTGCTGGGCTCTGACCTTCTCATTTTCTCTCTTACTGACGTCAGTAATCCAGAGACTTTTTGCAAAGGTTCCAAGCAAAGATCTTCCCTGAGATTCTCCTCTGCCTCCTGTTGGCTCTCTTTGCCTCTAGCCTCATCCACCGAGTCTGCGTCACCACCTGCTTCATCTTCTCCATGGTCTGGCTGCACTACACCAACAAAATCTCCACTCACTATCAGGCAATAGCTCCAGGCCTCACACCAATGAGGTCACCGGGAAGGGCAAAAAGAGAAACTGAACTCAAATGCCCAATAAAGCTGATTCTTTGTTTTAAAAAAATATTGTTTTTTTGAATATTTATTTTGAAAGAGAGAGAGCGAGAGCGAGCGGGGAAGGGGCAGAGAGAGAAGGAGAAAGAAGAAGACAGAATCCCAAGCTGGCTCTGTGCGATCAGTGCAGAGCCTGATGCATGGCTCCATCTCATGAACCATGAGATCATGATCTGAGCCAAAATCAAGAGTCTGATGCTTGACAAACTGAGCCACCCTGGTACCTCTCCACTTTGGATAAATACCCAGAAGTGGAATCATTACATGGCAGAATCATATGATAGTACTATTTTTAATTTTGTGAGGAACAGCTATACTGTTTTCCACGGTGGCTGCACTGATTTACATTCCCACTAACAAAGCACAAAGTTTCTCTTTGCTACTCATCTGCACCAACACTTGTTATTTCTTGTCTTTTTGATAATAGCCATACTGACGGTGTACTGTGATATATCATTGTGGTTGTCCTTTGCATTTCTCTGATGATCAGTGATGTTGAGCATCTTTTCGTGATCTGTGGGTTTCCTTTGGAAAATGTCTGTTCAAGCTCTCTGCCCATTTTTTAAATTAATTGTGATTCTTTTGGTGTTGAGTTGTAGGAGTTCTTTATATATTTCGCATATTAACTCCTTATTGGATGTATCATTTGCAAATATCATCTTCCATTCAACAGGCTGCATTTCCATTTTGTTGATGGTTTCCTTCATTGTACAAAAAGCTTTTTGCTTTGATCTGGTATCTAGTTCCATTTGTTTATTTTTGCTTTTGCTCTTGCCCAAGGAGACAGATCCAAAGAAATTATTGCTAAGACGGACATCCAAGAGTTTATTGCCTATGTTTTCTTTGAGGTGTTTTATGGTTCCAGATCATACATTTAGATCTTTAGTTCATTTTGAGTTTATTTTTATATATGGTGTAAAAAAGTTGTCCTGTTTCATTTTTTTTTGGTCCTGTTTCATTCTTTTGCATGTACCTGTCCAGTTTTTCCAACACCATTTATTGAAGGCATGGCCTTTCCCCCACTGTATATGCTTGCCTCCTTTGTCATAGATTAATTGACCATATAAGTGTGGGTTCATTTCTGGGCTTTCTATTCTGTTCCATTGATCTATGTTTCTATTTTGGTGCCACTATCTAATTACTTTGATTATTATAGTCTGTGTATAGTTTAAAATTCGAGGGCACTTGTGGGGATGAGCACTGGGTGTTATATGGAAACCAACTTGACAATAAACTATTTTTAAAAATCAGGATCCATGATACCTCCAGCTATGCTCTTCTTTCTCAAGATTACTTTGGCTATTCAGAGTCTTTTGTGGTGCCATACACATTTTAGGATTAATTGTTATAGTTCTGTGGAAAATGCTACTGGTATTTTGATAGGGATTTCACTGAATCTGTAGGTTGCCTTGGGTATATGGACATTTTAACAATATTAATTCTAAATCCAGGAGCATGGAATATCTTTCCATTTATTTGTGTCATCTTCAGTTTCTTTCATCAGAGTCTTAGTTTTTAGAGTAGTGGTGTTTAACCTCCTAGATTAAATTTATTCCTAGAGCACATGTACCCCAATGTTCATAGCAGCACTCTCAACAATAGCCAAAACATGGAAAGAGCCTAAGTGTCCATCAANCCTCCCCTGTTCACGCTGTCTCTCTCTCTCTCTCTCCTAGCAATAAATAAAAATATTTAAAAAAAATTATTCCTAGGTATTCTTTTTTGATGTAACTGTAAATGGGATTAATTTTAATTTTAATTATTTTAATCATTTTAATTATTTTTCAATTTCTCTTTCTGCTAGTTTCTTATTTTATAACAGTAATAGTAATTGTTGTATATGGAAACACAACAAATTTCTTTTTTTTGTTGAAATATAGTTGACATACAAGATCACATTGGTTTCAGATGTACAACATCTGCACCTCCGCCCCCTCTCTCTGGCAACTATCATTTTTTTCTGTATTATAGGTCTATTTCTGCTTTTGTTTGTTTTGTCTTTTGGATTCCACAGATAAGTGAAATCAAATGATACTTATCTTACTCTGTCTGACTTATTTCACTTAACATAATACCCTTGACATTCATCCATGTTGTTGCAGTGGCAAGGTCTCATCCTTTTTTGTGGTTGAGTAATACTCCATTATATAATGTCTGTATATACGTACACACCCCCCCCCCCCAATCTTCATCCATTCATCTATTGAAGGATACTTGGACTGCTTCCAGATCTTTCTATTGTAAATAATGTTGCAGTAAATATGGGGGTGTATATATTTTTCCAAATTGTTTTCTTTGGATAAATCCCTAGTAGTGGAATTACTGAATCACATGCTATTTCTGTTTTGTATTTTTGAGGAAACCCCATGCTGTTTCCCACAATGGCAACATCAATTTATGTTCCCACATAGTGCACAAGGGTCCCTTTTTCTCTACATCCTTACCAACAACTTGTTCTTTCTTGTCTTTTTGAGTCCATCTATTCTAACAGGTGTAAAGTGATATCTCATATGGTTTTGATTTGCACTTCCCTGATGATGAGTGATATTGAGCATATTTTCATGTATCTGTTGGCCATCTTTATGTCTTCTCTGAAAAAATGTTAAGTTCCTCTGCCCATTAACTGGATTATTATTATTATTTGTGTGTGTGTATTGAGTTATATAAGTTCTTTATATATTTTGGATATCAGCCTTTTATTGGCTATATCATTTGCAATATCTTCTCTCATTCAGTAGGTGCTCTTTTCATTTTGTTAACATTCTCCTTTGCCGTACAAAAGCTTTTTATTTTGGTGTAGTCTCAGTATTTATTTTTGCTTTTGTTTCCCCCACCTGAGGAGATGTAGCCATAGATAGGTTGCTAAGGCTGCTATGAAAGTGATTACCACTTGTGTTTTCTTCTAGGAGTTTTATGGTGTTAGGTCTTACATTTAGGTTTTTTACCTATTTAAAGTTCATTTTTGTGTATGGTATAAGAAAGTAGCCCACTTTCTTTTGCATGTAGGTTACCAGTTTTTCCAGAGACGTTTGTTGAAGAACTGTTTTTTGCCCACTATATATTCTTGCCTCCTGTGTCCTCGATTAATTGACCATATAAGCTTGGGTTTATTTCCAGGCTCTTTATTCTGTTCTAATGATCTAGGTGTCTATTTTTGTGTCAGTAACATACTGTTTTGATATTATAGCTTTGTAGTATATCTTGAAATTTAGAGTTGTGATACCTTGAGCTTTGTTCTTTCAAAGATAGCTTTGATTATTCAGGATCTTTTTGTGGTTCCATACAAATTTTAGCATTGTTTGTTTTCATTATGCTTTTGTATTTTGATAAGGATGACATTGCTTTGGGTAGTATGGACATTTTAGCAACAGTTATTCTTCCAATCAATGAACATAGAATATCTTTCCATTTGCTGGTGTCATCTTCAATTTCTTTCATCAATGTTTTATAGTTTTTAAGATAGGTCTCTCACATCTTTGGTTAAGTTTATTCCTAGGTATTTTATTCTTTTTGGTTCATTTGTAAATGGAATTGGTTTCTTACTTTCTCTTTCTGATAGTTTGTTATTAGTATATAGACACACAACAGATTTTTTTAATAGTTTATTGTCAAGTTGGTTTCCATATAACACCCAGTGCTCAGATTTCTGTCTATTAATTGTGTATCTGGCAACTTAACTGAATTCATTTATTACTTCTAATAGTTGTGTGTGTGTGTGTGTGTGTGTGTAATCTTTAAGGTTTTCTATGTATAGTAGTATTATGTTATCTATAAATAATAACAGTTTAATTTCTTCCTTGCTGATTTGGATGACTTTTATATTCTCTGATTACTGTGGCTAGGACTTCCACAACTGTGTTGAATAAAAGTGGTGAGAGTAGACATCCTTGTCTTGTTCCTGATCTTCAAGGAAAAGCTCTGTTTTTCACCATCGAGTATGGTGTTAGCTGTGGGTTTGTCATAGGTAGTATTTGTTATGTTCCTTCCAGTTTCAACCATTTTGTTGAGAGTTTTTATCATGAGTGAATGTTGAATTTTGTCATGTGCTTTTTCTGCATCTATTGAGATGACCGTATGATTTTTATCCGACATTTTTTTAATGTGGCGTATCATGTTTGATTTGTGGATTTTGAAGTATCATTGTATCCCTGGAATAAGCCCCGCTTGATCATGGTGAATGGTTTTTTTTTTAATGTACTGTTGAATTTGGCTTGGTAATATTTAGTTGAAGGTTTTTGCATCTATGTTCATCAGGGATATTGACCTGTATTTCTCTTTCTTTTCTTTCTTTCTTTTTTAAATTTTTTTTGGTAGTGTCTGCATCTGGTTTTGGTATCCAGGGTAATGCTGGCCTCATAGAATGAGCTTGTAAGTATTCTTTCCTTTTCAGGGTTTTGGAATAGTTTGGGAAGGTTAGGTGTTAATGCTTCTATGAATCTTTGATAGAATTCACCTGCAAAGCCATCTGGTCCTAGACTTTTGTTTGTTGGGAATTTTTTGATTACTGATTCCATTTTGATAATAATAATTGGTCTGTTCAGGTTTTCTATTTCTTCATGATTCAGTTTTGGAAGATTGGGTGTTTCTAGGAATTTATTGATTTCTTCTTCCAGGTTGTCCAATTTGTTGGCATATAATTGTTCATAGTAGTCTCCTACAATCCTTTGTATTTCTGTGGTGTCAATTGTTACTTCTCCTCTTTCATTTCTGATTTTATTTGGGTCCTCTTTTTTTCTTTAAGTCTGGATATAGGTCTATACATTTTATCTTTTCAAAGAACCAGCTTTTGGTTTTATTGATCTCTTTTTTTTTAGTCTTTGTCATTTACTTCTGCTCTGATCCTTATTATTTCCTTCCTTCTAATCTTGGGCTTTGTTCTTTTACTAGTTCCTTTAGGTATAAGGTAGATTGTTTATTTGAGCTTTTTCTTGTTTCTTGAGGTAGGTCTGTATTGGTATACATTTTCCTCTTAGAATTGTTTCTGCTATGTTCCAAAGATTTTGGACTGTTGTGTTTTTATTTTCATTTGTCTCCAGGTATTTTTTTGATTTCCTCTTTGGTTTTTTTCATCGACCCATTGATTGTTTAGTAGCATGTTGTTTAGCATCCATGTGTTTCCAGTTTTTTCTTGTGATTGATTTCTAGTTTTATATCATAGTGGTTGGAAAAGATGCATGACATGATTTTAGTCTTCTTAAATTTATTGAGGCTTGTTTTATGACCTAACATGTCATCTATCCTGGAGAATGTTTCTGTGTGCAGCTGGAAAGAATGTGCATTCTGTTTATGGACAGAATGTTCTGTATTTACTTACTGAGTACATTTTGTCTAATGTCTCATTTAAAAACACTGTTTCTGTATTGATTTTATGGAAGATGATCCATCTATTGATGTAAGTGAAGTGTTAAAGTCTCATTATTAGTGTATTACTGTCAATTTCTCCTTTGATGTCTTAGTATTTGTTTTCTATATGTAGGTGCTCCAATGTTGAGTACATAGATATTTACAATTTTATTGAATCCTCCAATTTTTGGATTCATCCCTTTATCATTGTGTAGTGCCTTCCTTTGATTCTTATTTCATTTAGTCTTTATTTTAAAGTCTACTTTGTCTGATATAAGTATCGCTAAGCTGGCTTTCTCCCACCCCACACTTCCATTTGCATGGGGTATCTTTTTCCATCCTTTCATTTTACACTCTGCTTGTGCCTTTAAATATTAAATGAAGCTCTTGCAGGCAGCAGCATATAGAAGAGACTTGTTATTTTCATCCATTCTGCTATCCTGTGTCTTATGACTGGAGCATTCAGATCACTTACATTTAAAGTAATTATTAATAGGTATGTACATATTGCCATTTTGTTACTTGTTTTCTGGTTGCTTTTATAGTTCTATTTCTTCTTCTCTTGCTCTTTTTCCTTGTGATTTGGTGACATGCTTGACTTTCCTTTTTTTTTTTTTTTTAATTTTTTGTGTATCTATTATAGGTTTTGTGTTTGTGGTTACCATGAAATTCATATATAATAACCTAACTACATAGTGGTTTATGTTAAGTTGATGGTCATTCTAAAAGAAACTTTTTATTCTCTGCCTTCACATTAAAAAAAGTTTTTTAATGTTTAATTATTTTTGAGAGAGAGAGAGAGAGAGAAAGAGTGGGGAGGGACAGAGAGAGTGAGACACAGAATCCAAAGCAGACTCCAGGCTCTGAACTGTCAGCACAGAGCCTGATGCAGGGTCTTGTAAGACCAATTTAGTGGTGATGAACTCTTTTAACTTTTGTTTGTCATGTGAGCAGGGTGGGGTGGACAGAGAGAGAATGTAGAGCCTGACTCGGGGCTTGATCTCATGACTGTGAGATCATGACCTGAGCCAAAATCAAGTCAGATGCTTAACTGATTGAGCTACCCAGGCACCCCTCTCCTTCTTTCTGAATGATAATCTTGCTGCATAGAGTATTCTTGGTTGTAGGTTTTTTTCCTTTCTGCACTTGGAATATATCATGGCACTTCTGTATGGCCTGCAAAATTTCTGCTGAAAAAATTAGCTGATAATCTGATGGGGTTTCCCTTGTACCTAAATATTTGCTTCTCTCTTGCTGCATTTAAATTTCTCTTAATCTTTTTTAGAAAAAAAAATTTTTTAAGTTACTTATTTTTGAGAGAGTGAGAGAGAGAGAGAGAGAGAGACTGTAAGAAGTGGGGGGAGGGGCAGAAAGAGAGAGAGAGAGAGAGAGAGAGAGAGAGAGATACAGAATCTGAAGCAGGCTCCAGGCTCTGAGATGTCAGCCCAGAGACCGATGCGGGGTCATGGTCTCTGAGACCATGAGATCATGACCTGAGCTGAAGTGGGAAGCTCAACTGGCTGAGCCACCCAGGTGCCCCTCTCTTTATCTTTAGTCTTTGACATTTTAAATATCATGTGTTGTGGTGTGGACACTTTGGGTTCATCTCGTTTGGAACTCTCTGTGCTTCCTGAACCTGGATGTCTGTTTCCTTCTCCAGGAATGTTCTCTTACTGAGGAAGAAACTGAGAACGGGTATGGGGATGGTCACGAGGCTGCCATTAATTATAACAAGAAATGCATAAGATCTATAAGAGAGAACTTTCAAATGCCCCTCAAGAACATTAGACTTTAGCAAATCGAAAGACAAACAACATTATTGGATAGGAACATTTGCAGTTATTATTTCTTTAAGATTACTGTCCCTTTTTCTCTTCTCTTTCTGGGGTCCCTATAATGTGAATGCTTGTTCTCTTGATGTTTTCCAAGAGATCTCTTCACATCCCAAGTTGTTTAGAAATTCCTTTTTTTTTTTTTTTTGATGCTCTGTGTGGGTGCTTTCCATTACCCTGTGTTCCATATCACTCCATTCTTCTGCATCTGCCAATCTATTGTCAATTCTCTCTAGTGTGTTTTCATTTCGTTAATTGTATTCTTCAACTCTGATCGATTCTTTTTTATATTTTCCATCTCTTTGCTAAAATTCCCACTGAGCTCTTCCACTCTTCTGTTCAGTACAGGGAGCATCTTTATGGTCAGTACTTGAAACTCTTTATCAGGCGCATTGCATATCTCCATTTCGTGTAATTCTTATTCTGAGGTTTCGTCTTGTTCTTTCATTTGGAACATATTCTGATGTCTCCTCATTTTGCTTGACTTTCTGTATGTGTTTCTCTGAATTAGGCAGTATTGTTCCTTCTTCTAAACTTGGAAGAAGAATCTTGTGTATGGTTGTGCCCTGTGGAGACTGTATGCCCCGTGACCATGGCTGACTGGCTGGAGCTATGGCTGGTGTAGGCTGGGGGCCTGGGGCACCCCGTGCTGGGGCCGCCCTGGTGGAATGATCGGACAGCAGGATGGCTGAAGCTGAAGTGGGTGCCGGCTGAGTGGTCCTGGGGTGCTTAGGCACAGGGAGCACCCTGGTGGGGTGTGGGCCAGGGGGTACCAGGGTGCTCCACGTAGGGGGTACCCCGGTGGGATGGCTGAAACCAAGGCAGGCACGGGCCATGGGTTCCTGCTGCCCTCTACACAGGGAGTGGCCTGGTGCTGTGGCTGGAACTGAAGCAGGCATGAGCCAGGAGGTCCCGGCGTGCCCTGCCCCTGGGGTGCCCTGCCCCTGGGGTGCCCCAGTAAGCCGTCTAGAGCCAAAGTGATACAGGCCAGGAGTGTTCTGGTGTGTTTTGCACCTGCGTCACCTTGGTGGGCTGGCCAGAGCTATCGTGAGTGCTGACCAGCAGTGTCCTGTGTGTGCCACACTGGGCCACCTTGGCAGCATCACTGGGGCTGGTGTGGACTAGAGCCCTGGGGCTCCAGTGAAGGCATCGAGACCATGTTCCTAGATGCACTGTCAAGGCAGAGAAGGAACATGACCGTGATGCTCGCCAGCCCCTCCGATGGGAAGAGAGTTCCAACAGCCCTCCCCCCACCCCCCTCCTTTAGGCAGGGTTCTAGGGCTGGTTCCTTTATATTCTAGTTGTCCTTTTAAACCACATCTTTTTTTTTTTTCCCTGTGCTCCAGGGCAGATGAATCTGCTCATAGCCCCTCAGTATTATCCCTCCCCCCTGCAATTCTCAGCATTGGGGGTCCCTACCCTTTATTACTGTGTGTCTGTCTCTCTGTCGTTGTGCAGAAGCTGTTCAGTCTTAGGAGGCAGTATTCTATAAGCAGACTTAGACTTGATGTTTTCATGGAGGAGCTGAGTTCAAGGTCAGCCATGATGCCATCTTGGGCCCGAATTCCTTTCTTTATTATTGATATTAAGTAATTCAATTACGATATTCTTTGGTGTGGTGTTCTTGTTTCTTTTTCTTGGGATTTGTTGACCTCTGGACTTGGCCAGATTTTCCAAAACTGTTGCAATTATTTCTTCATATAGGACTTCGGTCTTCAGTTCTCCAATGACATGTATTTTGTTCACCCTGTTCATAGAGGCTCTTTTTCGTTTTGATTATTTTCCTCTGATCTTAACATTTGATACTTTCTATTGCTACACCTTCAAGTTCACAAATGTTTTCTTTGGTGCAGTCTGAGTTTTCTTTAATGAATCTTATCTAGTATCTATTTCAGACTTTGAAGTTTTCATTTTTAGAGTCTGATTTGGCTAGCCTTTATATTTTCAATGTAAAGTATGACACGGGTTATACTTTCCTTTTTCTTTGCATGCCTGGTAACTTATTGGATACCAGACATTTTGAAGTTTACCTCTTTGGGTGCTGGATATTTTGCATTCCTCTAAATATTCTTGAATTTTGTTCTGCAATTCAGGGGTGCCCGGGTGGCTCAGTCGGTTAAGCGTCCGACTTCGGCTCAGGTCATGACCTCACGGTTCGTGGGTTCAAGCCCCACGTCGGGCTCTGTGCTGACAGCTCAGAGCCTGGAACCTACTTCAGATTCTGTGTCTCCCTCTCTCTCTGACCCTCCCCCCACCAGAAGTAAATAAAACATTAAAAAAAATCCGGGATGCTGCAATTCAGAAAAAGTTTGATACTGTTCTCTTGCTTTAAGTTAGCTGAGAGCCTCATACCCTTTAGCCTACGGCTACCTTTCTCCACACCACTGAAGCGATGCTCTTCTGATTCCACCTGATATCTCATGAATCACAAGACTTTCTATTGTGACCTAGGGGAATGCAGACTTCACCCAGTCCTGTGTGAGTTCCGTTGGTGGTTTTTCTCTTTTCGAGGGCTCCTTTCCCCAGCTGCAGGTTATTTTCTCAACTGAATGCCTTGATTTAGTCTCAGGTGAAGTCTCATGGGGTGGGGGTGTGGGGTACCGTCAGCAGATCTTTAGATTCCCCCCCAACCCTTGTGCAGCTCTCTCTCCTCTGCTACCCTGCCCTGCAAACTCGAGCTACTGGGGCTCCCTAGACTCCCAGCTCTGTCTCCTCAACTCAGAGACTGTCCGGCTCTACCAGAGTCCCCCACCCTGCACTGTGCCCTGGAGCTGCTCTCCACTAAGCGTGGGCAATAATAGGGCTTGCCTCATTTTGTTTCCCATCTCTCAGGGATCCCTGTCATGCATTGCCTGATAGCTGAAAACTATAGTTTCCTTTCTTCCTCCCAGTTTTTTTTCTATTGTTGAAGCTGCGAGGATAAACTAGTGTGTATTACTCTATCGGGGTCAGAAACAGAAGCTCAGCTTGATTTTAAGGCCTCCACACACTAACCACTATCTTTTGAACTCGGTGGATACTGCCATTCTGCTTCCTGCATGAATTGTCCCCAGCTTAGCCCAATGCTGGAAACAACATATAGCAATTTGAGCTAAGGCCTATGTTTAAATTTTCCTTGCTTGTAAAGCTGTGGGTACAGTAGATGCCCACTGGACTTCCTAAATATGCTGTTAGATGAATTCAATGCTGATTGCTTGCTCTGCTGTGCAGTAGGCCCTATTCTCAGCACTGGAAATACAACAGCGAACAAGTCATATGAGAATTGTTGCCCTTCTGGAACTTACCTTCCAGTGAAAGATGGATAGGGTTGACTGTGCAATAGCTAACATTTATTGAGTGATTGCTATGTGCCAGGAACTATCTAGGTTCTTTATACATACAAATTTATCCTTAAAACAACCTTCTGTGGTAGGTATTATTATACCCATTTTATAAAGAAAGAGAGAGGTCAATTACATGCCCAGAGTGGCAACGTTAATAGGGGATAGAGCTGAGAGAAAATTCCTGCTGTGTGTTTTGGAGTCTGGCTAAGCACCGTGCTTCGCCGGCTCTCAGCGTATGGTAACTCGGATGCTTTCTGGGGTCGACTCACCTCAGTTATGATTTTTGAGCTCAGCCCTCCATTAATACACAGCTTTACCAAATCAAGGCCAACTGCTCCACATTACGCGAACCTCAGACCATTCTCCAATTGTTTTCTATTTTCTTGCTAGTAAATATGATGTCACCTTGAGAAGATGTCTTGTCCCAGAGCCAATGAAGAGCTGCTCTAAATGTTGAGGTCCAATCACTTCTTACCTTTGTCATCTCTACAGGCAGTCCTGTCTGGTGCCATTCTGTCCCTGATGAGAAAGGTGACTCTGCACCCTCTTAAAGTGGGTGCGCTTGAGTGAGCCAAGTGAGCGTTGCTTCTAAAACATGTTTTTGTGCAACAAATTGTAAGCTGGGGCTTTGCCCGGTCCAGTGTTTTACAAGAGACACAGGCCTTCTCCAGACCCAGCTCTCCCATTTGAGGTCACCAGTGCCAAACTTTGGGGCAAGTCAGGTCAAGACTTATTAAAAGTGGGCTCGTTGGCATTCCATTCTGGACAGAATCCGTTATGATGTTAGATGAAGAAAGATACCACTTGGGTTATTTAACTGACTACTGGAAACCTATGAGTCCTGTCCTGTATTATCTTTTATTTTCCTTGGTCTACCTGATTTGGACTGCAGACTTCTTGGGAGACAGATCCGGTCAACATTCAGCTACGGAGAATCCCAGGAAAGGGTACCTTATGTATTGTGTGCCATGTACGTTACTATACATAACTGGTTTGTTCTTGTTGGTTTATGCTGGCTGTTCAAAAATCCTAAATCTAAAGACCCATATGCAATTAAATATTGTTTTATTATAAATTATACATGAATCACATAGTTTTCAATCCAATTAAAATAAAAAAATACTAAAGATAGCAAAACTATTTTGGGCTCTATTGTCAACATAATGCCATGTGTCAGTCTGATGGTTTATTTAATGAAATGTCAAAAATAACTCTGGGCTCAGAAAGTCACTCTAAATCTGTAACTTTTGTTTGAGAACCATAATTTTAATGGCTGTATATGACTTAGAACAGCTTTTGGCCAATAACCACAAGTCTCTCCCTTCCCAAGTGTGGATAGTTTAGCCCAGATTTAAAGGAAATATCAATATTTGGCTGGGGAGGAAGGTTTGGTCTGTTTATTATTTCCACGGTGAGCATATTTTTAAAACCTCATGTTTTAAATCAGGAGCATGAGGACTCTTGGGTTTACTCCTTCCTGCCCTCTCTGGGCCGTTCACTCTTGTGCTTAGAGGAGAGAACTTGGAGACTTAGCTGCCCAAATGTGTGGTTTCTTGGTGTGCCAGGGCTGGGCACAAAGCAGGTGCTTCTAGGACACTTCTAGGTCGCCCAGGGTATTTGCAAGTGCACGGGAAGGGCCCACCCTGTCTAGACATGGCGGTAGCATCATTTCCCAGGGGCTGGCTCCAGCCACCTGGGCCATTCTAGGTCTTTCCAGTCCTCTGCGACAGACACACGTGGGCTGTTGGGGACATACCCCTAAAGCTTGGCGGTGAAGGAAACGAGGCCACAGGCAGTGCTGTGCAGCCTGCGGAGCGCTGAGGGGGAGGAGCGAAGGGCACGTGCTGGGGGTATGTCCAGGGATAGACGTAGGGTTAGCCTCTTCCAGTCCGAGTGTGGAGTCTGTGCGATGTAGACACAAGAGCTCTGCATGCACACTGAAGCCTTGGACTCCATCCCTGGCTCACCACTGGACAGTGTCCTCAGCTGTAAACAAGAGGGTCAGGCTAACGAATGATCCGTAAGGTCCTTTGAGGACACACATTCTATGTTCTCTGATCCCCACTTCTCTGTGTTTCTCTTTCCTGCCCCCACTTTGGGGGCCAAACGTTGTTGCCGTATGTGATCGGACAGAGTGAGGGGGGTGGATGGAGGGCAGGGAGCGGCTTCTCAGTTTCCTGGCCCTCCCTCTCCCTCCTTTCGCATCCTCTCCCCTTCTCCAGGGTTGAAAGCACCGCAGAAATCTCAGAACATGGAACTCCCCTCAGCAGTTTGCGAGGCGCGTTACATGAATTAGCAAACGAGGCAAGGCTCTTCTCCACGGACAGCTCTTAGTAGATACCTGTTGGGGTGTTGAGGGAAGCGCTAGGCCCTTCAGGTGAATTTGGCTGGGATTGTGGGGACTCAGGGAAGGGAAAAGGGTGTTTGTGTGGGGGGGGGGGGGCTGGCACATCTGAACCAGTGACACAGCCAGCAGGACCTCGGCCAGTGACCGGCCACTGTTGGGGCCGAGGTAAACACCTTGAGACACTTGTGTCAACAGAGCCTAAGTCCTGTCCAAATGTGGACTGGGAGACCTAATTGAACCTCACAATAGCCTGGGGAGGATTGGCCTTTTTCCACCTACAGTACTTAGTTTTGTTTCCAAAAGCTGAGCCCAATCCTTTCA
>NW_027551558.1:12612045-12694476 GCF_008692635.1 Crocuta crocuta | reverse complement strand
GTTATGCAACTGGTTCCGGGCACCCGGAGAGGGCTAGGGCCGCCTGTGTTCTCTCTGGGCTGGTGGGAAGGGAGGGGGTTTCCTGGCTGGCTGGACATCTTCCCCTGGGCTCCCCTGGATGCCTGAGCCCTTCTCCACATCCGGNCCTAGTCTCCAGCCCCGGCCTCTCTACTGGGCTCTAGACAGACCGCCTCCCACTCAGATGGCTCAAGGTCAACGTGGGGCAGAGGGCTTCAGAACGCAGGCTCTGGAAACCACATCATGGCTCTTATAACAACTATGATGATAATTTTCAGTCACTCTGCCTCATTTCTACCTGAAAACAGGATGAGAACAGCACCCTTCTCCAACGGTCAGTGTGGGTTTAAATGAAATAATTCGTAGAAAGCTCCTAGATCAGTGCCCAGTGCCAGTTATTTTGTTTCTCTTCTTCACCTCCCTCCCCTCCAGTCCGCCCCTGCCTGGTCTCCCCAGTCCTGATGAATGGCCCCATGGTGACACAGTCTTCCTGGGCTGTGTCTATGTGTCCCCCTTCTCTGGTCACCTCCAGGCCCCAGTGACTCCCCTCGCCTCCATTCCTGCTGCCACTGTGTTAACTTAGGACCCTTTGTTTCTCTTCTCCATCGCTTAGGCTGCCAGAGAGGCTCCTTGTCCCCCATGTCACTTCCTCCAGTACAGTCACCTCAGGACACAACCACCAGATCCCATTGTCCAATCACCCCAAAGAAGCATCTAGTCGCTGCCTGTCACCCAGAGGACCAAGCCCACCCTCCAGAGTGCACACAGCCTGCCTGCCACGTCTGGCCTCTGGCTGCCTTTCACCACATGTTCCCACGGAGCAGCCATGCCAAACCACAGCCCATGCTTCCACCTCCCAGGCCCGTTTGTACGGTTCCTTCTTCCTGAAACACCTTCCCTACACCCTCCCTCATCTGCTAAGTGCCTGCTTTCCCTTCCAGACAGTAATAAATACATTTAGAGGACCTAGTAGCTGACATGGTTCTAAACGTGCTTTACGTGTATTGACTCGCTTAATCTTTTCAACAACCTTATGGAGTAGGCACCATTTACAGAAGGAGGAAACTGAGACACAGAGGTTGATGAAGTTGACTAGGCCCATAGAACTGGTAGCTGGCCGAGCCTGGCTGCACACTGACTCAGCCAACTCGAGAACGTGTGTCTGACCACACGCTTCATGACGCTCACGGGCACTGACTTCCCGTAGAAGCCCCTGCCTCTCCAGGCCTCGTTCAGTTCTCCCTCTCCTGGGCTGATGACTACTGTACCTTTGTCACAGGCTTGGTCACATTGCTTTCTCCGATGGACCTCTGGAGAGAAAGGACCCCGTTCTGTTTGTTTCCATAGTCCCATGGCCCATAGTGCCAGGTGGATGCCTACACCTATTGATTAAACGAACCGATAAAACCCATGAATGAAGTGTTATCTGTAGGGATGCCTCCTTGTTTCCACCCTTTGGCCCCCCATTTCCAAGACTTATCTGCCACTTGCCTCCTCCAAGAAGCCTCATCCACCCTCCCCCTCTCCTCTGGCTCGAAGCCTTCCTCGCCCTTGTCCAGGACCGTGTGTATGGTCAGCTCTCGGTTAGCCGAAGAAGCCAGCCGACTCAGAAAAACTCTGGTTCTCTTTGGTTTGGGAAGAGGAGGCTCGGTGGTTTGGGCTCAGATCATGCCCAGCTGACAGGACAGAAGAGTGAAGAATGGTGTGGGGCTGAGGGCAGGAGACAGACCAGCAGTGGGTTCTGTTAGGATGACCCTCTGTCACCACGGCCACCCCAACTGACATGAAAGAAAGAGTGACAGGGAATCTACATGCAGAACCAGAGGCCATCCGGCCCCTGCACAACTCTAGTCAAGGGATCTGACAGAGTGAAGGAGGTGTCTTTGTCAAAAAGGATTCATTCCGAAACCGAAACTGTGGATCGGGGTCAGGCAGGGCGTTTTGAGGCTGATTCAAAGTTCCCTCAGTCTAACAGCCTGTGTTTCGGGGGCGCTGATGGGGGCAGTGAGGCACCAGGGCCACCGCTGAACAGGCTCTTCCTTTGTGCCA
Organism: Crocuta crocuta; assembly: GCF_008692635.1. Classification (NCBI taxonomy): domain Eukaryota; kingdom Metazoa; phylum Chordata; class Mammalia; order Carnivora; family Hyaenidae; genus Crocuta; species Crocuta crocuta. The sequence goes on along the minus strand of NW_027551558.1, from coordinate 12,692,409 downwards.
GGCGCTGGGCTCGGCACCCTACACACTTCACCCCACACAGTCCTCACTGAGACTCTAGGAGCTGCGGGTCATGTTCCTTCTGCAGAGGAAGCTGAGGAACCACGTTGCCCACTCCCAGGTGTCTGTCTCTAAGGCCAGTCACTCGAGATTTGGACACATCTTTTCCTTACGGGCTGTCCTTCTGCTCCCGGAAGGAACTAAGTCTGTGGGCTTTGGTGGTGTGGGCTCCTTCCTCCAGGAAGCCTCCTCTCTTTAAATGTGTGTTGTTTCCAGGTGCTTCCTGCAGCCTCTACCCCACGCTTCCTGAGGAAGCTGAAGCTCAGAGAGGGCTTGGAACATTCTGTCAGCCACCCAGAGAGAGCCATTTTGGTATGGATGTGTCAAAATGGCCCTGTCCAAAATGCAAAATCCCTGGTTATTTGTTTTTGGTCCCCGGGTGATGTGTCCCCTAGGCCTCCTTCAGTCACTGCCCCCACATTAGCCTCCATGCCCCGTCCCTGACTTCCTCTCCTCTCTCAGCTCCTGCTTGGCCCTCCAATCTCAGATGATCGCATCGGGAGCAGGGAGAGAACTGAGATTGGCATGTTAAAATTTTGTGACTTTTTCTTTAAAAGCAAAATGTTTAGTGTGTGTGGCTGTGTTGGTTTTAGGTAGCATTAAAACGTCCCCAACATGGGCCCTTTTCCGGAGTGTCAAAGCTTGGGGATTTCCCTGGGAAGTGCCCTTGCAGAGGGTGGGGCTGCCTGGTCACAGCTTGGCTGTAAAGTCCGAGTGCCCTGCCCCTGAGACCTGCTGGCTTCATTCTTGACAACAGAGGGGTGCTAAGAATCCCTATCTATACAGGATATAGAGCTGGGCTCTGGGCGCACAGGACAGGCTACCCCTGGGGCTCAGGTGGGGACCTTAGTGAGTTTAGCCAGTCCTGATGGCGGCCACGGGCCTGGAGGGAAGGCTGCCAGCTAGGCGAGTGTGGGGTTTGGACCTGGCCTGACCAAGCCCCAGCTTTGCCACTTACCATGTGGGTAACCTTGGATTGGCCCATTAACTGCTCTGAGGCTCATGTCCTCATTCATTGAAAAGGGCGATAACGGTGCCTTAGCCAGAAGTTTGCGAGGGTTAAACACTGATATGTTGTTGTAGCTGTTTGCCCTTCAGTTCTCTTAATTCCATTAGTCTGTGCGCTCTCCACGCTTTCCCTCATGACTGGACCGAGAACACAGCAGAGTAGTAACAGGACTCTTATTTCCCGAAAAACTTTCTCTAGAACAGCCGCTGCCTGGGGTGGGGGTGAAGGAGAGAGGGAATGTAAAGGGCATGAGGAAATTTGGGGGATGGTGGGAATGTTCACTGTTTTGAGGTCATGCTTTGGTAGGTGTATGTCAAGGTTGATCATTCTGTGTACTTTGAATATGTGCACTTTTTGAGAGAGAGAGAGAGAGAGAGAGAGAGAGAGAGAGAGTGCACATGTGTTCGTGGGAGAGGAGCAGAGGGAGAAGGAGCATCCCAAGCAGGCTCCATGCTGAGCATGGAGCCCAATGCAGGGCTTGATCCCATGACTGTGAGATCATGATCTGAGCTAAAATCAAAAGTCAGTTGCTCAACTGACTGAGCCACCCAGGTGCCTGGAGTATGTGCACTTCAGTTATACCACAATAAATTTGGGGAGAAAACTTAAAAGCTATATTTCAGGTGGGTACAAAGAACAAAAATATGCTTTAATACTACACTTACATTTCATTAAACTACAACAGAACATTAAAAAAAAAAAAAAGGTGGTTTTGGCACACCTGGGTGCCTCAGTTGGTTAAGCATCTAACTCTTGGTTTTGGCCCATGTCATGATCTTGCTGTTTGTGGGTTCGAGCCCTACATCAGACTCCATGCTGACAGTGCTGAGCCTCCTTCAGATTCTCTCTCTCTCTCTCTCTCTCTCTCCCCCTCTCTCTCTCTCCCTGCCCCTCCCCTGCTCTATCCCTCTCAAAACAACAACAACAACAACAACAACACGACTTTGTGGACTATCACTAGATGGTCTCACTAGACCATCATGGTTTCTGTGAACTAGTCAGAATGTGCTGTAACTCACAAGTTCTGCCAGGATCATGTTTAAGGCGATATTCCTCATGCTCAGCCCAGAGCCTAGTGCCCAGGAGGCAGGCAAAAAGACTGATGGGTTTTTGAGTGAAGAAATGAGTGACCAGATGGCTGTGGAAGTGAAGATCCAGTTGAGAGAAGCTCTTGGACTTGTAACCAGCTCTTCTATATCAGGCCTACTTTGGAGCCAGAGAACATTGTCAAGAGTTCCTTCCTATTTCTGCCACTTCTGATCTGCCCAGGATGCCATGCAGGACACTTGCTGTTGGCCTCCCTGTCACTCTGTCCCCTGTCCCCTCCCCCAGAGCACCTGTTTTTCCTGTACACTTTTCCTGGGGCCTTAGCTGCTGGCTGCTGGTTCTGCCTGCACACAGGTGGAAGGCTGATGGTGCGTGGGTGTATTTAACTCCCAGGCCATGTATTTAACATTTTGGAGGAATGCAGACCAAGGGGGCTTCAGGGTCCTCATGGGCATAATGGGGGGTTGGACCTGATGGCCTTTGAAACCTGGTCCTTCTCGGCACCCGGGTGCTGGCACTCCTGGACACCATTGTTTCTCTTTGATTGATGTATTTCCCTGCTGACATGGTACAGAACTCAAAAGGTAGAATAGTGACTCTGCCTCCTAGTGCCCGGCCATAGAGATGACCGTCACTGCTGGGTCCTCAGATGTCCCTCCAAAGACATTTCAGTATATATAAACCTAGAATGAAGCTTGAGGGCTTGGGCCATATTGGGTCAACATTTGTTTGTTTTGACACTAGAATGCTATTGTTGAGATGCCTCATAATTTATTCAACACCCTCCCCCCAGCTTCAAAAGAGTGCTGTAATGCATATCCTTGTATATGTATCTCTGTGCACATATACACATATAACTGTAAAAGTCCTAGAAGTAGGATTGCTGGTTCACAAGATATATATGGCATTTGAATTTGTGTAGATATGACCAAATTCCCTTTCAATGATATTTACAATTTATACTTCCACCCACAATATACAGTGCCCATCTCCCCACAAACCTGCACCAATAATGTTCATCAAATCATTAAGTGTATAATAGATGTGTTTTCCCAAAGTGGAACATGCCTCTATAACTACCTTCTAGGTCAGAAGTAGCATATTAACAGCATCCCAGAGCCCCCCTCTCCCCCATGTTTTCTTGTGACTACTCACTGTTCTGCCCAAGGGTAATCAATATTTGACTTGATTGATTGGTTTTTGAGAGAGAGTAAGTGTACGTGCAAGTGGGGGAGGGTCTGAGGGAGAGGGAGAGAGAATCTTAAGTAGGTTCCATGCCCAGCACGGAGCCCAACTTGGGGCTGGATCTCATGACTGTAAAATCAATAGTTTCAGGCTTAACGAACCGAGCCACCCAGGTGCCCCAATATTTTAAAAGAAAACTTTTTTAATGTTTGTTTATTTTTGAGAGAGAGAGAGAGAGACAGAGTGGGGTGAGCAGGGGAGGAGCAGAGAGAGAGGGAGACACAGAATGAGAAACAGGCTCCAGGCTCTGAGCTGTCAGCACAGAGCCCAACGCGGAGCTCAAACTCACGAACTGCAAGACCATGGCCTGAGCCAAAGTTGGACGCTTAACCGATGGCGCCACCCAGGTGCCCCTTAATATCTGACTTTAATAACAATTATACAGTTTGTAACCTATTGCTTCTGGTTTCTCAGCACTTATGAAACTCAGCATTTATGAAACTCATCTGCGTTCTCGGACGTAACGGCACTCATCCGTTTTCATTGCCGTTGCATATTCCATTTAAAAAACTATAGCTTGACTTATTTGTCCATTCTGCTGGTGACAGACATTTGGGTGATCCTTAGTCTGGGCTATTGAGGATAATGCTGTGACGTATAGTCTTGTGCCTATCTTGTAGGACAACTGTACTAATTTCTCGGGCATTTCTGTGAGCAGGGCGGTGGGTAAGGGAGCATGCTTATGTCCAGCTGCCCAGCATGGTGTGAGAGCCCCAGCTGCTTCGTGTCCTCTCTAGGACTTGGTGTTCACAGAGTTTTTTAGTCATTCTTTGGGGGTGGAAGTGGTTTCTCACTGTGGTTTTAGTTTTCATTCTCCTGATGTCTACTGCATTTGAGCTCTATTTTACATTTTTCACCTATGAAAGCTTTCGTAAAGTATGTCTTCAAGTCTTTCGTTAATTTTTCTATTGTTTTTAAGATTGATTTGAGGAATTCTGGACATGGGTTTTTGGTCAGATGTAAAATTGCAAATATCGTCTACTATTCTGTGAATTACCTTTCCGTGTTCAAGAAGTCTTACTTTGAGGAGATGAAGATAGTCTCCTACGTTATTTTCTGGAGGCTTTATATATCTTTTATGTTTAGATCTCTATTCCATCTGGAAATCTTAAGTTTGGTATAAAGTAGGAGTTAGGAACAATTTTTTTCCTCATATGGATATCCTATTGACGGTATATTTGTTGAAAAGACCATCCTTTCCTCATTGCTCTACAGTATTATTACTTTTGTCATAGAGTGAGTGTTCACGTATGAGTGGGCTGATTTCTGGGCAGTCTTTTCTGTTTTATTGGTCTATTTGTCTATCTTTACATAATATGCTGTTATAATTTTTGTGATTTCATAATAAGTTTTGGTATCCACTACTGTAAGTCTTCCAACTTTGCTCTTCTTTAATATTGTTTTGGGTACTTTTGACTCCTAGCATTTCCACATAAAGTTCAGAATACGGTTTTCAGACCACAGACACACATACACACACAAACTAAGCTCTAGTATTCTGGTTGGGATTGCATTTGACACATAACTAAACTTGAGGAGAATTGATATCTTAGACATAATGACTTTTCCAATCCTTGAACAGGGGATAGCCCTTCTTTTATTTTGGTATTTAATTTTTCTCAATATTTTTCAAGGTTCTATATTTAGCATTCTATTTCATCTTTTAGGTCTGTTTGGATATTATGTTTTGATTGATAGAGCACATATTTTAAAATGTTATTTTTCAATTATTGGTACATAAAAACACAGTTGATGTTTATATAAATACAGTTGATGTTTATATATTTAAATTCAGTAATCTGAAGCTCCTTTTGCATTTTCTATAAACACAATCATGTAGACTGTAAATAAGGACAGGCTTTTTTCCCCTTTCTAATCCTTGTTCTTTTACTTCTTTTTCTTATTTTATTGCACTGGCTAGATCCTCTAGCATTATGTTGAATAGAAGTAATGATAGTTGGCATCTTTATCTTGTTTCTCTCAAGGGGAGAGCTTTTAGTGTTAGTATTAATTTCACCACTAAGTATGATGTTTGTTTAGTTTTTAATAAATATCCTTTATCAGATTGAAAGAATTACTCTCTATTCAGAGTACAGAGGTTTTTTTTAATAATGCATTTCACATTTTATCAAACATCTTTTCTACATCTCTTGAGTTTTTCCTTTATTCTGCTAATATGGTGAGTTACATTGATCAATTGTTAAATTAGCTTTGCTTTCCTTTAATAAACTCAGCTTTCCCACAGTGCATTTTCCTTTTCATATGTTACTGGCTTTGATTGGATAATATTTTGTTGAAGGTATTGAAATTAGTGTTTGTGAAAGAGATTGGGTACCTGTAAGTTTTCTTTCTTGTTAAATGCTTGGCAGGCTTTGGCATCAAGGATTTATTGGCCTTATAAATGAATTCAGATATTCCCTCTTTTTCTATTTGCTGAATGTGTTTGAGGAGGAGTGATTTTCCTCAAGTATTTGAAAGAATTTAATAAGCCATCTGGGACTGAAGTTTTCTTAGTGGGAAAGTTTTATTTAAGGATTCAATTTCTTTAATTAATATGGAATTATTTATTTTCTAGTGTCAGTCTTGTTTGTTTTTTTCAAGGAGTTAGTCTATTTCATCTAGTTTAATGGCATAAAGTTTTTAATATTCTTTTATAATCTCTTGCTTTATTGGGGGATATTAATACCTTGTATAGTTGGTATTAATAATTTGTCTCCTTTTCTGGATACATCTTGTTAGGTGCTTATCAATTTTATTCTTTTCAAAGAACTAATTTTGCTTTGTTTTTCTCTATTTTACATTTGTTTCATATTTTTCCTCTCATATTTGTTATGTTCTTATTTCTGTTTTCTATTAGGTTTAATTTTACTATTTGTTTCCTAACTCCTTGATATAAATACTTGTATCATGGTTTTCATCCTTCATTTTTTCTTAATGTATCTATTTAAGGCTATAAATTTCCCTTTAAGCATGGCTTTAACTGAATCCTAGACATTTTGACACACTGCTTTCATTAATAATGTTTGTTCTGATTTACAATGTGACTTTTTTGGAACTAAGTATTGTATATTACTTACATTCAAGACTTTGTGGTTCATAAACTTCTGTTTGGTTATAGACTTCTAGTTTAATTCCACTGCATTGATGGAATATACTGTGCACCATTTAAAACCTTTGAAATATATTAATATTTTGCTTGGCACCAATACGATGGCTTAGTACACGGCCAATTTTAGTAAATTCTCCATCTGCACTTGAAAAAATGTCTATTCTTGGGGCGCCTGGGTGGCTCAGTGGGTTTAGTGTCTGACTCTTGATTTCGGCTCAGTTCATGATCTCAGGGTTATGAGACTGAGCCCTGTACTGGGCTCCATGATAAGCTTGTAGCCTGCTTAAGAGTCTTCATCTCCTTCTCTCTCCCAACTTACTCGCTTGCTTGCTCGCTCGCTCTCTCTCTCTCTCTCACACAAAAAAGAATGTCTATTCTGTAGTTGTTTGATGAAGTTCTACATATGCCATTAGGTCTGTTTCTTAATTGTGTACTTCATTTTTTATGCTATTATCTTTTTTTTATTGAACTATAATTCACATGCCATAATATTCATTCACCCTTTTGAAGTGTACAATTCAGTCGTTTTTAGTATGTTAACAAAACTGTGCTACCATCACCACTAATTCCAGAATATTTCGTCACCCCCAAAAGAAACCCTGCTCTTTTCTCCCTTCTTTAGCCCTTGGCAACCACTAATTTACATTCTGTATCTATGGATTTACTTATTCAGGACATTTCCTATAACTGGAATCCTATAATAAGTGGCTTTTTGTGTCTGGCATCTTTGATCCATATAATGTTTTTAAGGTTCATCTGTGTCGTATTATGTCTTCATTATGTTAATATGCCTGAATAATATTCCACTGTGTGTAGTTGTACCACATCTTGTTCATGCTTTTATCAGTTGGTGGGCATTTAGGTTGTTTCTCCTTTTTGGCTATTATGAATAACGCCGCTATAAACATTTGTGTACAAATTGTTGTGTGACCATAGGTTTTCAGTTCCTTTGGGTGTGCGTGCATATATACGTATGTGCGTGTGTGTGTGTACGTGTATGAATTTCAGGGCCATATAGTGATACTATTTTGAACTTTTTGAGGAACTGCCAGACTGCTGTGCAAAAAGCTATACCATTGTACGTTCCCACCAGAAATGTGTGAGGTTTACAATTTCCCCACATCCTCACCAACATTCGCTATTGTCTGTCTTTTAGACTTTAGCCATCCTAGTGGTGTGTGAAGTGGTATCTGATTGTGGTTTTCACTTGCATTTCCCTAACAACGAAAGACGTTGAGCATATTTTTATATGCTTATTGGCCATTTGTGTATCTTCTTTGGAGGAATGCCTAAACTCTTTTGCCCATTTTTAATTGGTTAATTGCCCATTTTCAAAAGGCTATCTGCCTTTTACTCGTTGAGTTGTTAAGTGTCCTTTATATATTTTGGATATTAGCTCCTTAATCGGATACATGATTTTGCAAATATTTTCCCTATTTTGTGAGTCACTTTTTACTTTCTTGATTATTGTTTACAATTTTCCTGCTTGCTCTATCAGTCATTGAGGGAGGTGTGTTAAAATCTCCTACCGTGATTATAGATTTTCTATTTTCCCGTGTGGTAGTATCTATTTCTCAGGCTTATTGGGTGCATAAGACGTAGACTTATAATATCTTTCTGTTGTGCTAACACTTTTATTATGAGAGGTCTGCCCGTGTTTCAGTAACGCTTCTTCCTTCAAGCCTTCCTATCTGCTGTCAGTCTGCTTGCTACACCAGCTTTTTGGGCTTTTTTTTAGTGTTTGATTAATTTCTTTTTGTCCTTTTGAATCCTCCTGTCTGTGTTCTTATTTAGAAGTCGTATATACTGTAAGCAGCTTATATTTATTTTTTTATTTTATTTTTTTTATTTAAAAATTTTTTGTAATGTTTTATTTATTTCTAGGAGAGACAGAGAGAGACAGCGTGAGCAGGGGAGGGTCAGAGAGAGAAGGAGTCACAGACTCTGAAACAGGCTCCAGGCTCTGAGCTGGCAGTCAGCACAGAGCCCGACGCGGGGCTCGAACCCACGAACCGGGAGATCATGACCTAAGCGAAAGTCGGACGCCTAACCGACTAAGCCACCCAGGCGCCCCTTATATTTATTTTTTAAATCCAGTCTGACATTTTTCATTTAATTGAAATATTCAACCTATTTGTATTTTATGTAATTATTGATATATTTAGATTCACATCTAGCATCTTATTTGTTGTCAATTTGTCCCACTGATTCTCTGTTCATTTTTCTCTCCTTTCTTGTCTTTTGGAGTCATCCTGTATTTTTTAAAGACTAAGTTTCCCTAATCTATTAGCTTGCTAGTTATACATTGTTTTACAATTCTTCTAGTGACCACTCTTGTGATTACAATATGCACCCTTGACTTATTAAAGTCTGATATAAGTTAGTACATTTGCCACCTTCCTGGACAGTGCAGAGACTGAAAGTCACTCCGTTTATTCCTTCCTGTCTTTTATCCTATTTGCGTATATGTTAATATCAGTTATTTAAAGCTCCACAATATATTATCATTATTATTGCTTGAACAGTCAATAATCACTTAGATTTATTCATTTACCTGTGTTTTTCTTTGCTCTCCATTTCCTCCTGCATTTCTTTGTTTTTATCTGGCATCGTTTTTTTTTTATTAAATACTTTTTTTTTCTTTAACGAATAGTTTTGGATTTAGAAAAGTTGCAGAAAAAGTACAGAGAATTGCCTTTTACCCTGTAGCCACTTTCCCCTACTATCATCTGACATTAGTATAATGTATTTCTTATAATTAATGAACCAATACTGATACATTTGCACTAGCTAATGTACATACTCTAGTCACATTTCCGTGTTTTTTTAAACGTAATGTTCATTTTTTTCCCATGCAAGAAATCACATTATATTTAATCATTCTGTCTCCTTAGGCTCCCTTTGTGACAATTTCTCAAGTTTACTTTTTTCCTGATATTTATTTATTTTGGGAGAGAGAGAAAGAGAGCATGAGCAGGGAAGGGGCAGAGAGAGAGAGAGAGAGAGAGAGAGAGAGAAATCCCAAGCAGCCTCTGTGCTCAGTGTGGAGCCCAATGCGGTGCTCAATCCCGCTACCTTGGGATCATGACCTGAGTTGAAATCAAGAATCAGATGCTCAACCAACTAAGCCAACCTGGTGCCCATACCTCTTTTTTTTTTTTTTTTAAAGTTTACTTTTTTTGATGACCCTGGCAGTTTTGAACAATACTAGGGATATATTTTGTAGAGTGTCCCTCGATCGGGATTTGTCTGATATTTTTCCTATTATTAGATTGGCGTTATAGATTTGGGGGAGGGAGAACCACAGAGGTAAAATGTCCTTTTTACCACATCATGTCGAGGGTACACACAATTAACAGGCCCCTCAAAATCAGAATCTGCTCTTGAATGTGGGTCACTATGCCCACTGACCAGTCCAGGAAATGACACATGTCCTTGAGGTAGGTTGGGGAAAGAGCTGTGGATGCTTTGTCCTCAGGGAGTCTGTCACTACACCCTTCTCAAGGTATGAGCATCCTGCTGTTCTGAATGTAGCTGTGTTTAAAGACCTTCTTTGTCTTTGCAACATGGCCCCTAGAAGTAAGCCAGTTATTTCATCTGGTGCTTGCCCAAAATAACTACGGTTTTCCCACACTGGAGGGAAAGCCGGCTGTGCTGGGCTGGCTGGGGTGCCAGCTTTCAGCATGGTCGTACCTTCTGAAGAGGTTCTCAAGGGTAATTTTGGCTTGGGTGACTTATGTTTTACTCCCTGCCCTGAGATGTGACTTGGCAGGATCTCCTAAAGAGAAGCAATAACTCTTAGAGACCATGCAGTTTATTTATTTATTTTTGAGAGAGAGAGACAGCATGAGCAGGGGAGGGTCAGAGAGAGAGGGAGACCCAGAATCTGAAACGGGCTCCAGGCTCTGAGCTAGCTGTCAGCACAGAGCCTGATGCAGGCCTCGAAACCACGAACCATGAGATCATGACCTGAGACAAAGCCACCAACTTGTTGTCAAGTTGGCTAACATACAGTGTGTACAGAGTGCTGGTGTCAGGGGTAGAGTCCCATGATTCATTGCTTACACACAACACCCAGTGCTCATCCTAACAAGTACTCTCCTCAATGCGCATCACCCATTTTCCCCTCTCCTCCACCCCCATCAACCTTCAGTTTGTTCTCTGTATTTAAGAGTCTCTTATGGTTTCCCTCCCTCTCTCTTTGAAACTATTTTTTCCTTTCCCCTTGCCCAATGGGGGAAGTTAAGTTTCTCCAGTACCGCATATGAGTGAAAACATATGGTATCTGTCCTTCTTTGCCTGACTTCTTTCACTCAGCGTAACACCCTCAAGTTCCATCCATGTTGTTGCAAATGGCCAGATTTCATTCTTTCTCATTGCCAAGTAGTATTCCGTTGTATGTATAAACCACGTCTTCTTTATCCATTCATCAGTTGATGGACATTTGGGCTCTTTCCATGATTTGGCCACTGTTGAAAGTGCTGCTATGAACATTGGGGTCCATGTGCCCCTATGCATCAGCACTCCTGTATCCCTTGGGTCAATTCCTAGCAGTGCTACTGCTGGGTCTTAGGGGAGTTCTATGTAAATTCAGTGAAATTTGCACTTTCTTCTGCCCAGACAGAAGAGGAACATTTAAGGGGCTGTGCACATTCCCCTCAGTTTCCATGGGGGCCGTCGATATCTGACGGCCAGACCAAGACCTGAGCAAAGATTTGAAATCACAGTTTTTCTTTATCTGGACCAGATATCCTGAGATGACATCACTCTCCAAGTAGCTTTCTTTGGTGATCAGAGTAAAGACCTTATTTTCCTGCTATACTGAGCAGGTGAACACCGACACATTAGGAGAGAGGTGAGGTTAACTCTTGAGTGTATTTGCACTGAGCCGAACTCTTTCCGAATCTATGGGCCTGGTTCTATCATGTGGGGCCATCCAGAAAACTACACACTGTGCTTCTCTGGATATTTGACGGTGGGCTTTTGAGCCCCCCCCAAATCTTATTTCCTCCAAGACAGACTGTCTCAACTTTTCCAGTCAACTGTTGTGACGTGCTTGTGAGCGCTGTCATCATTTTAGTCTTCCTTCTGCGAACAAATTCCTGTTTACATCTCAAAGTGCATGCTAGAGAGGGCCATGGTATCCTGGGGTTGCCGACTTGCCCGTGGTCTCATGGAACTATAAGCTCCCTGGGCCTGAGCAGAGCATGGCTCACAGCTGGTGCCTATAACCCGAGGGTCCTGGGTATGGGGGCTGCCGGGAATAGCCGACCCTCAAGGCATAGCCCACCCTGGTCAGCACAGCAGCCACTCCACGTTTTAAGAAGCAGCAGGACTGGAAGCACATTCTCTCGATTTCCCACACCCATCCGGGCCAATTTACCCCATTCCAAGCCCTCTCTCTCATCCAGATTTGAATCTTTACTTGGAGCTCGGCCTTGGCTTTTAAGCAAGGCCCCCAAATGATGTCAATGTTCATGCTCAGCTGCCCTCGCTTCAACTGGGCTAACAAGGGCGAGAGAAGGTCCCTTTGTTTCTGGCCAATGGGTCCTCCAACCTCAGCCGTCTTCCTTTGTTTCTGCAAGTGCTGGGCCCACCCACAGGGTGTAAAACCCAGATGCCAGCAGGCTGAGGAGGGGGCAGTGCCTGGCTGCCCTCACACCTGCCCTAGAAAGCAACAGCTCCACCTTACGTTCAGTGAGCACACTCGTGCTAGATGCAGCGGGGTGTACGGGGGGCCTAGAAAGCTCTGTAGGCAGGGTGGAGAAGCCATGCCGGCTGCAGGAAGGTGGTCAGCTCCCCACCCTTTGGCTTGAAACTCTAAGAGATGGTCAGGATGATACACCATCTTTTCACTCTCTCCACCTCAGTCACTGGTGGCAGACCGGGACTTCCAGGTCATCTGTCCCCACCTGGCCCCTGGCCCCAAGTGGCTCTCTGCATCCATGATTCTCTCCCATCCCCCATCCTCCAGATCCTTCCACCATACTCCCTGGAAACCTGACATCAGCCACCTCCGAGATTCTCCTCTCTTCTCTGAATGTGCCTTCACCTTCCTCTTGAACTGGAGCCTGGCTCTCTTCTGAGGCCCCTGTTCCCTGCGGCCCTCGGGGGAGGGGACAGTTTCTCTCCTACGGGATGGATATCAGGCAGGGCCTGGAGGGGGTGGGGGGTCCTCCTAGTTCTGGGAGACTGTCTCCAAACCACTTCTCCCTTTTCCCTTCATGTCCTAGGACTCTTTTTTCTCCTCCTTGGCCTTTGGATACTCCCTCTTCAGGGATTCCAGCCCACAGCTCATACCTCTCCTCTGCCTCTGCACTCGGCACCCTCGTGACCCCCACCTCGTCGACCTGTCCCTCCTACTTCCCCACGTCTTCCCCTCCGTGTTATCCCGCCACCTCTGAAATCTCAAAATTTGCTGCTCTTTTCAAAAGTTTCGAATTTACCCAAAGTAGGATTCTCTTTCTGAGGTACGGTTCTGTGATTTTTGTACAGGCACAGACTGGCATAACTATCACCACTTCCAGGATGTAGGACAGCTCTAAGATGCCAAAGAACTCTTCTGTGCAGCCCCTTTATTCAGTGGCTCCCACCCCTAACCCCTGGCACCCAGTGATCTATCGTCTGTTCCTGTATTTTTTGCCTTTTCCAGAAGGTCCTATAAATAGAATTATATAGAATGCATGGTTTGTCATTCGTTCTTTTTTTTTTCTTTCTAGGAGAAAGAGAAAGGGAGAGACAGTGTGAGCAGGGGAGGGTCAGAGAGAGAGGGAGTCACAGACTGAAACAGGCTCCAGGCTCTGAGCTGGCGGTCAGCACAGAGCCCGACGCGGGGCCCGAACCCACGAACCGCGAGATCATGACCTAAGCGAAAGTCGGACGCTTAACCGACTAAGCCACCCAGGCGCCCCTGTCATTGGTTCTTTCACTCAGCAGAATACCTTGCACTTCCTCCGTGTTGCTTTGTGAGTCAGGTTAGTTACCTTTGATTGCTGAGTGGTTTTCCATCATTGCGACGGACTGCAGTTTTGTTTTGTTTTAAATCCATACCACTATTGAAAGGCATCTGGGTTATTTCTAGCTCTTGATAAATACGGCAGCGTTATTCACCAATGCTTGCGCGCAGATTCCATGTAGATCTAAAGGTTTCGCTTCAGATAAATACCTATTGTATTCATGTATGGTGTTGCTGGGTCGTATGTGAGGCTGAGTGAAGTTTTGATTTTCAGTTTCCTCTCCTCTCTGACAGTGACTATCTGCGTGCTTCCCTTTCTCCACACCTCTCTCCGACCCGTCTGACCTTATTAAGACCTCTGGTTCACCGAGCTTACCGATTTTTCATCAATCATCTTCCTCCTCATCTTTTTTTTTTTCCTTCTTACACAACTTAATCTTCATGGTCCATCGTAATAGTCTTGGAAACGTTCCTAACTGCTTCTGACATACTGGCCCAGCTGCCCCCCAACCTGGTAGCCTCAGTTATCCATCCATTCTGCCTCCACTAAGGTGGACCAGTGTGGTTGGAGAAAAACCTACAACTGCGCCAACGGGCCAATATGTGACCAACAGCTCATCTGAGCAGCTAATACTAACCAGTATTAGATTAACTAGCCTGACCTCCTAGATTGACAGATCTCTACTTCTCTCCCCTCAGAACTGATAGCTCCTCCCATTCTCTCCACCAATGGCCTTGTCTCACACATCACTGGGGAAATGGAAACCATTCGATTAGAGGTTACGCATCATCTTCCCTCCATTGATTCTGCCTGACAGGCTGCAGCCTTATTCTACTCTTTGCCCTCCCTCCTTTAAAATGATCAACTGCCCGTGCTTCCATCCATGGCTAACCACTCCGTGCTACACTGGATCCCGTCCGTGCCCATCCCACCTACTCAGTGGGGTATTCCTGCAACTGATCCCTTCTCTTTTCTCTCCTGATCAATTTTTCCCTCTGCCATCTCCGTATAAACACTCCAGATACCGTAGCTCATTTGGAAACATAACTTCCCTGAAAAAAATCCGTAACTTTACAGGGGAGCATCCTGACACACACCACCTCTGCCAATTGACTGATATTAACCTTGGCAGTGAGACATCACATTGATAGTATGTGCCCTTGATATGATGTGATAAGGATGGCACTTCACCTCTGTGCGCAGTCTTCCTCCCCCAATTCCATCGTCTCTAACTATGACCGTAACATGAGAAAAATCCAAATTGAGGGATGATGTTATTTAAGAATATCTGAACGACAACAACAAAAAGGAATATCTGAATCGCATTCCCAAAACTGTCAAGGTCATCACCAACACAGAAAGTCTGAATGACTCTTATGATAGACCCTGAAAACTATCAGTCTAGAGAAGTCTAAGGACTCACGGCAATTACATGCAGTGGGGTATCTTGGGTGGGATCCTGGAACAGAAAAGAAATACATTAGGCAACAACTAAGAAAATTTGAAGCGCAGGTTTTAGATAATAAGAATGTGTCAGTATTGGTTCCTTAGTTGTGACATATGTACCACGGAGGGAACTGGGTGCAGGAATGCCCTAGAATATCCTTGCAACTTGTCTCTAAATCTAAGATTACTCTAAAATAAAAGTTCATTAAATGTTAAAAAGCAGAACAATCCATTCCTCCAGCTTCACTCCATTTCCCTGCTTCCCTTCACAGGGAAACTTCCTGAAAGAGTTGTGTGCTTCCGTGGTCTCTGCCCACACTTGCCCCACCCAGCTCATTCCTTAAGCTACTCCCTTCAAGTTGCTTTTCTTGGCTCTCTACCCAGATTGCTTTGGACAAGGTCAGTGATGATCTACATGTTGCCAGACATGATGTGCCCAGAGCCAACTTGGTTTCCTTCTCTTACCTGGCATTTCAGTCCAGAGTGTGACCCAGTTAACTGTTCCTGCTTCCTGGAATACCTTCTTCTATTGGCTTTTGGGAGGTGACACTCCTGGGTTTTGCCTACTCGCGGCTGCTGCTGCTTAGCCTCTTTGCTGGCTCCTCCTCCGACTCTGACCAGCACTCACATGGCCAAGGGGTCTACCTTAGAATTGTACTGTCTATGCTCTTAGCTCCCGGGTAATTTAATCCGGTCTTATGGAGTTAAGCATAACTTGCCTGCTGTTGATTCCCAGATTTGTATCTCCGGGCTTCACCCATGAAGTAGGGACTATTATCCTGCCCAGTTCACAGGGAGGCAGACACAGGCTCTCGGGCATTAAGGGGCTTCCCCAGGGTTACACAGCTCGAAGGAGCAGAGCCAGGACGTGAACTCAGGTCTCTGTGACTCCAGGCCTGTGCTGTGAGTGGCCAAGCTGCCTTCTCCCCCCGTCCCAGCATCCTGTCTGCTCCTCAGGGTCTCCTGCAAGTGCTGTCCATTCTGGACTTAGGCTTTTGTCCTCCTCATCCACCCTTGGAATGACCTCCTCGCCACTCCCACCTTACAAATCTTCCCTCCCAGCTCCGGTGGGGACTTCCCCCCCCTTGAGTTGCAGGCTGATCTTCCCTGGCCTCCTCTGACATGCCACGGGACCTGGATTCTGTCCAAAAGCAACGGAGGCCCATTTGCATCTGTTAGTTTTGTGTTTTCGGAACCCAAGACGGGGGTCCTCGGCCCAAGTACGAGTGTCGTTGGGGACACTGAAGCACAGTATTTGAGACAGGGACTATCTGGGAGAACGTGGGCCGTGGGTCTCCATCACTGTACACCAGCTCACACAGGGGAGGTAGTCAGGATTGCTTTTGTTTCCTCTGCTTTCTGGTAAGCGCTTTCAGAGATCATGACGTCACCAAATGAGTATAACAAAAAAAAAAAACCCCAACAACCTGTGTGTATGTGTGTAGGGGGAATACTTGAAAGTTCTTCTCCTGGGTCCTGCCTGCGTGGCCCTGGAAGTGAAGGGATGGATTTCGATTTCACAGAGGCCATAGAGAGGCGAAGCAGTTCCCCCTTGGGCCACAGCATTCCAAAGAATGTGCTGGAATGGCTGGTGCCAGGACTGATGATTCTAAGCAGGGGCTGCTGCTGGCTCCCTCCCCAGCGCTGCATGGAGACAGCTGCCTATCCATAATCAGGTCATGATTTCGAAAAGTAAAATCTGAATTCGGGAACCCATAGTGCCCTGTGTCTGTCTGAGGCAGTCTTTGCCCTTTGTCCTACCTTCACATTCTACCTGGGAAGCCCCCGCTGGAGCCCGCCACCTCCAGAGGTCCTTCCTGACCGCACGTGCAGCCGTCACACTGCCTCCTGTAGTCTTCTGAAAGCAGGGCCGTGACTTCTGTCCTTGAGGGCCCCCTAGGACATGAGAAAGGGCCCAGGAGCGGACAGAAAACTATGTGGAAATATGGATGATGCAACATGGCGCCTGGGCTTGAGCGGTTCCTAGGAGTTCCTATTGCTCTGCTCTTCCTGTCGGCTGGCCTCTGTTGCCTCACAGCGATCAGTGCCAGTGTTCCTTGTCTGTAGACTATTTAATAGATTAGATTGCTTGCTTTACGTCGGTGTAGCCCATGATAAATCCACACGGAACAAGAGCCACCAGCAGTGGTAGGATCAGAACACTTTAATAGGATATCAGTGTCAAAATACATTTCTTTATAAAGTTAAGCTCCCCTATAGTAATAATGTTGTCAGTAGGAGTTTGACAATACAATAATGTTCATGAACTCGTTACGTTGACAGGTAAGGTTACTATGAAGCTTGGAATATTCTTCAGAGTATTTTAGTAAAACTGCAAGGGTAAAATGCCCTTAATGCTGAGGCAACACACAGGAAATCAAACACCAAACACCAGCGTTTACACGTCAGTAACCCTTCAAGTTCTGCCGCCGTGCGTGGGGCAAAGCGGTGGTGGTAAAGTGTGATTTGGTCTTCGCAGCGACCGGGTCATTTTTCTCAGAGATTTCTTTTGAAATTCAGGTTTTTGGCAATACGTCCATCCAGCTTTACCAAATCCTTCACCTGCTGTGCTTTGTGTGTTTCTAGAAACTTCCTTGTTGTGCCCAGTACAGAAAAGCTCCATGTGGTTGGTACTTAAAAACCAAAAAGGTGTCATCCTTCTTACCCATTGATTTACAAAGTGCTCTGAGAACACTTGATTTTCAGTGCTTCCTACCTAAATAAGTCACTTCAGGTGACAGACAGACCTTCGGGAAGGCCTGAGGCTAGGGGCCATCCACGAAGTCTGCCTGCTGCTCCTCGCCCGGCCACCTGACAACAGGCTGAGGAAGGGGTGCGCAGCCGGTCAGGGCCACTGTGCCCCCTTCCCACACCCCCTCTCAGGCCAGCTCCATGTGCTCCGGGCTGGTAAGCTGGGAGGACCATGGCCGGATCACGACCCCATTTCTGAATCCTCACTGTCTTTCGTGAATTCCCCCTGAACCCATCTCATGGTAATTCTGGAAATATCCAAATGTGCCATGTGAAAGACCTTTAGGGTCCCATGGCTCAGTGCACTTGAAGGGCTAGCAACAAAATCTGAAGAAAAATTAAAGCACTTCCCCTCCCTTAGATTCACCCCACCCTCACCCCCACCCCATGACATGCCATCAGACCCTCTTGGCAGAAATAATAATATACATACATACATACATACATAATACATATAGAACACGAGAAGACAGCTCGCAGTGCTCCCACACTTCAGGACTCCACTCTTGGATTGTTTGTCACGCCCAGGGCAATATCCCCCAAGCAACAGGCCACCAGCCTTGAGCAATGCTCCTACAGCCTGCAGAAGCTCTGTTCAGTCTGCAGCGTCATCAACACCGGGATAAAGAAAGTGATTTCATGAGCAGGATTCCATTTCCGTTTCTAAGTTTTTAGATATTACAAAGTACCCATATATATGATAAACACTTAACCCAGATAGAACTTTTCTTTTTAAAAAAACTCTGTTATATTTTTGAATAATAATCACCAAGCAAATCCACTAAATGTGGGAGAAAAACCACACTGAGGGAAAAGCCATGCTCTGCAACTTTCACAGATCACCACATACGCTGGAGTTCACCCTTCACAT
This sequence comes from Crocuta crocuta, assembly GCF_008692635.1. Classification (NCBI taxonomy): domain Eukaryota; kingdom Metazoa; phylum Chordata; class Mammalia; order Carnivora; family Hyaenidae; genus Crocuta; species Crocuta crocuta. The sequence goes on along the minus strand of NW_027551558.1, from coordinate 12,673,918 downwards.
TTCTTTGTTTTTCCCCCCAAAAGTTGTGTCAAAATTAGAGGCAGAGTCAGCTTGAGAAGAGAAGAGAAGATGGGAATTTATTATATGGTGATTAGTTTTAAAAAAGAAAGGAGAGGGCTTCAAGAGGAAGAGGCCACGAAAACCAAGCTCAGAAAGCAAAATTTTGTTTCTCTTTGGCAACAACAACCAGACCTTTTTAGTTAAACAAAGCCAAAGCTTTCCCTACAAGAGAACAAATGTACACAAAACTTGTTAGTATGGGTGTTGTGTGTGAGAGAGAGCGAGACAGAGGGACTCACGAATAATATAAATTAGAAGTAATCGAATGTGGGGGAAGAAAAATCTTACAAAATTTAAGAACATTTCATTGACAGAATAAAACACAGCAGGTAAAACAACCGTGGATCTTAAAAATACAGACACTAAAGTGAGCATCTTTAGAAAAAGGCCACTACGTGGTGACGTGGGCGAGTTCGCCAGGTCGGTACATCTTGTAAAAAGTGTGTTGGTGTTAGAGATACCTAGTTGCAAAAATAGACGGAGAGAGTGAAGCTGGCAGGGCGATGCGGGCAGGGGGGCCCTGCCCAGGGGAGGGCCCCGGCTCAGGTGGCCTGGTCCAGGGCTCTGAGGAGGTCCCCCCCTTGCAGGAGCGTGGAGCTTCCTGGCACGGGAACATTCACCTCACAGTCATATCTGGTCAGTTCGGGCAGCAGGTAGGGCTCAAAGGAGGGCCCGAGCAGCCGACTTGCCATGCCTGAAACAAGGAGAGTTTTAAAAACAAGGTACCAACCAGACCTTCCAAAAAGGGTCTCTTCTAGAAGAAGGGTTCTCCCAGACCATGAATTCTGGTCATGCCAAACTACCTTTTTGTCATGGTGTCTGGGTTTTGTAAGATGGTGGCACTCTCGGGTGGCCCAGGGAGGAGGGCGGGCGGCAGGTGGCTAACCCTCCCAGAGAACAGGGTTCAGCAGGGCGCGCCCCGCAGAGCTCCCGGGACCACCCCGAGCAGCACGTTCTCTGGGCACGTCCTCTGCTCAGAGTGAAGGCAGAGTGGGGCCCCTGCTATGGGAGTGAGCAGCGGGGCAATATGGCCACGGGAAACCCTGACTGAGCCAAAGACGCTGGCTCCAAAGAGCCCTGGATGCCCCTTCTGAAGCCCTGTGGTCAAAAGGTTGGCACCCTTCAAGGTGGCAGTCTTGTTCCCCGCCCCACCCCCCCCGGGAAGTTCAGACCCGGCGAGGTGGCTCCAGTTCCCGAGTGTACTCACCTGACACTTTGGGAGCTGACGGCAGGCTGTAGTCCTGGTACTGGGGGGCATAGCACTGTGGGGGGACCCCACTCTTGGCATTCTCCCCAGGGCTCAGGGCAGACGGCAGTGGGGGCAGATGTCTCAGGGGCTGCCCTATGCCCCTCATGGGGTGGTGGGTGAACTCGTCTGAAAGACCGAGGCCAGTGTGAGGGAAGGGAGGGGCTGTGAAGCCCCCCAGCAGTCCCCCCTGCTTCGTAGAACGTGCTCGGGGGGACCCGGGTTCCCCCACTAACACTGTCCCCCGGAGACCCGGCCTGCTGCTTACCAGGGGGAAGGCTTGCACTCAGCAGCTTGTCGGGCATCAAAGCGCAGTTCATGGTGCCCCTGAGGCTCTTCATCCTTTTCCACAGCTGATGGGAAGTGCTGCTGCCGGACGGGTCCCCCTGCATCTGGAGGTGAGAAGGCCAGAGAGCCGGTCCTCAGACTGAGGCGGGGGTGGGCTGCTCTCGCTGAAAGGCTGCATCCCTCCCTGTTGCCCTTCACGGGCTCTCGGAGCCCTCACAGCCACCGTGAGTGTCCATCCAGGCCAGACCTCTGCCTTTGGGCTGTCCCTGCACCCTGCGTCCACGGCCCCCACCAGGTAGGTGGCTCACCCCACTCAGCTCTTGGAAGGCTTGCTCCTCATACTCGCGCTGTCGCTTCAGTTTCAGTTTGTTGGACAGGGCGACCATGGCCGGGCTCATCACATCCGGGCCCTGGGGCCCAAAGCCCTTTGCAGACCTGCCAAGCCCAAGAGAGTGAGCTGTGAAGGAGTGAGGAGCCCCCCACCCAGGGCCTTGCCCTGCTCTCAGGGCCTCTGGGAACCCTCCCAGAACTAATAGTTGACTGTGCTGGCTCTAAGGCCCAAAGGGCAGCGTTCCAGAGGAGGGGCTGGGGGCTTAAGATGTTGATGGTTCAGATCACCTGTACCCCCTCCACATCGGCCTGCTGGCCCAGCGGTACCCCGGCAGCCTGTAGGCTGACCCTTATTGCATTTGTCTTTAAGACCTCTGTCCTCTCCCCTGCACTGCCCGGACCCCTCCCCACCGAGGAGCGGGGATGGGCAAGTGCCCCAGGGAAGCATAACCCAGGGCCCTGGGAGTGAGAAGCCACACCTCGGGGCTTGAGGGGGAGACTTAAAGGAGCCCAAGGATGTTGCAGTGGGACCTTGAGAATCCAAAAGGCAGGGAGAATCAAGGGCCTCTTTTTGCTTTTTGCGCCCCGCCCCCCCCTCCCCCCCCCAGGGTTCCAGGAGAGAACTAAGAACAGAGCCACTAAAATCATTCTTTGCATTCTGTGGCTCAGCTGAGGAATCCTGGTCTGAAGGGACAGACAGTGGGGTTCAAGGCCCTTTCTCTTGGCCTCCAGTGCGGATAGAAATGTGTCCTGCCTGAGGCCTCACATACCTTGGGGTGATTCCCCCAAAGCATCCAGGAGTACACAGGAGTCCAGGAGCCTTGCTTGGGGCCCCAAGGATTACCCACCCCCACCTCTGACAGTGTGGGGGGTGTCCCTACCCCTTACCTTTTCTTGAACGCAGTGAGATGGGGTGAGTTGATGGGGGGTCCCAACGGTGATGCCCCCAAGGTCTCCATGTGCTGATCCATGACAGACCATTTCGTGGGCCCAAAATGTAATGGCGGATCAGGGGGCCACTGTGTGCTGGATCTGCCTCCCATGGAGGAGAGAGGGGTGCTGGTTTGGCCACAGCAAGGTGGCAGGGACACTTTACTCCCACCATCAAAGAAGATGGAGGACATGGGCCGGTGCTCGGGCTCTGTCTTCTTGCTGCCCAGCTGCTGCTGATACTTGTCCAGGAGGAAAGGGCTGTGGGAGGCCCCGGGCACCAGCGGCTGGAAGATGTTCGTCATGGTGCTGAAGCAGTGCTGCGGGCTGGACTGTGGCTTCTCCGGCAGCAGCCTCTCCTCGGGGCAGATGGGACTGAGCTGGAAGTCCTCCCCGTCCATGGGGATGTAGGGGGCCAGGGTCTCCAAGTCCAGCTCACTGAAGTCCGTCTGAGGACAGAGCAGCAGCGAAGGATTGGTGAGGCCAGTGCCTCCTTGAGAGCACTAGTTCTGCCCCCGGCCCCCATCTCCTGTGCCACTTCCAGTGTCCCTCCCATGCTTCACCTCCATTCGTTGCCCATGTACATGTCTCCCCGCAGGTGAGGCTAACCTTGCCAGGGGTTAACCCCCTCTTCAGCCTGGGCCCCAGACTGCTCCACACTGGTGTCACTGCCTCCCCCAACCCGAAACGTCCTCTCTCCAGTCTACCTGTCCAAAACCCCCTTCTCTCCCGTGGCCCCAGTAAGACTGTCCCCTCCCCAGCACCCAAGAGCCATCCCTGACTGCCCTACCCATGGTGATTACCTGTGGGGCACAGATAGGGGCTTCTTGGGAGCCAGAAACAGCTTTAGATGCCCCAGCACCGGCCTAAGCACTAAGGGGGTTTTGCAGAATCGCGGCAGCTTGTATGAGGCAGGACGAAGAGGCCAGGCGAGATTTGTGAGAATGACTGAGGCAAAGGGGGATTAAGAATTCTTCCTGGGGCCATGTGAAACATCCCCCCTCCCCCTCCCTGTTTTTACATGTTTTCAGGAACACCGGCCCTTCTGTAAGAAGTGCGTTCCTGAAACGTTGTGTGGAAATGAAAATGTGTCAGACACCTATCATTTTTAAAGGCATCTCAAAAATTACAGAATCCCAAGGTGAAGGTGTTTGTGAGGAGAGCCATTGTTCCGTATTGCTTATAAACAGCTCACAAAGCTGGATATGCTCTTGAAACACAGAGCTGCGTTAAAGAATGCAAGAGCTGGATTAGGCGTGCAAGGCAGAGGAGAGGCTAACCATTGGCTCCGCTACCCCTTTAAGACCAGGGCCTTGGCCAACTGTCCTCCCCTGGTCTCTGCAAAAAGGGACAAGGCTGGAAGAAGGGGGTGAGCCCTCACGGCCTGCCTACCTCGGTGCTGCCCTGGTCCTTTGCCTCCGTATCTATGGTGAAGAGCTTCTCGATCACTTCAATCTTCAGGTCATCATTGAGAGATGTGTAATAGTCTCCGGGGCTGCTGGGCTGGGGGCCAGGAAGGAGGGTGACCAAGTCAAGGGTATGACACTGGTCTTCCCGGAAGTCCAAGGTGAAAGGAGAAATATATTTCTGGACCCACAGATTCAACTCCATTTCATGGAACAAGTATGTATAGAGGGACCGCTCCTTATAAGAAGACTGTGGCCGGGGTGCGGTGGGGGGGTGGTTCTGGAGACTGTACAGCTGTCTGCCTCGAGCAGGATGGTTACTGCCCAGCACAGGAGTGAGCCATGGGCTCCAAGCTGTGAGCAACTCAGCCCCCACCTTCAAGGAACTTATTTAGATGGGTGTGGGGGGGGGGGTGCAGACAGATATTAATAGCAAACAGCCAGCAGGTGAGGGTCACCACCGCCTGGGGGACTCCGGGTAACCTGAGGGAGGTGTGGGTGGGCCGTCTATGCAGCCATCCTGCAGCAGCCAGAAAGAGCAGCCCACCCTTGCAGTGTCCTCACCCCAAGGCAGGGTGCTCACCGTGGAGCAGCTGCTGCTGCTGCTGGTGGCACTTGGGGTGGCGCTCCCGGAGGCGGCCGCTTGGGGCACGGTGAAGGCGGGCAGGCTCCCAGCCTCGCTCTGGGTGCCATGGCTCCTCAGCTCTCTGGACCATGGCTGGCTCGGGGGCAGGAGAGCACTGCTGTAGGCTGAGGACTTCTCGAAGTTCTGACTCCCTGTGGAGACAAGGACCCGGCTGGGTAACCCCCACAACCCCTGGGCTCACCCCGGGGCAGAGAAAGCCCAAAGGAAGCAGAGAGAGTCCTCGGAGGGTCTGAAGGTGCCCCCAGGCTAGGCAGCCCATGCTCTGACGCCCGACTGTGACCACGGGTCCATTACTGGGTCTGTGAGTCCATGAACAGGCTCCCTTTGAAGGGAACACCCTCCTGGACCATTTCATTTTCAGAGACAACTGGTACTAGCACCCACTTCCCAGGCGATTGGGAATGTTGAGGAGGAGGGGGTTGTAAGAGGAAAACTAGACAATTTGCCTCAGTTCTGCCACAAAATAGAGAAGCTGCAAGACTGCTTGTCCTGGGGCCGCTGCCCTTTATAGTTTCTCACGTGGCCTCTCCGGGGCTCTTCTAAAGGGGCCAAGACAGTGCAGGGCGAGCACAGGAGTGCTGCTGGCCTGGGGGCAGCCATGCAAAGCTGCGGGAGGAAGACCGGGGTCCCAACCTGGGAGCGCGGGGCTTCCCTGTGCCTGCGGAGGGTGCCTCCAGCATGGGAGGGGGGCCAGGCCTGAAATTCTGCCTGGGGCCACAGGACCCGCCTCCCCACTGGACAGGCAGACGTTTTAAAGAAACCGTGCATGTGAGGGCTTCATCCTGGGCCAGAAGCTTTTCTCCATCCACATTTCTGGAGTTGGGTCTCATGCTATTTCAGCCGAGCCCTCTACCCAAACAAGCAATCGGTCCTTCAAGGCCCAGGTGGAGATTTGCCCTCTGGGAAAATGTGCCAGCGGCCTCAGGGCCTTTCTCCTGCTGCCCCCTCCCTCACCTCAGCCTCTCCCTGCCTGGGCCAGAAAATGAGCCGACTCCTCGGGAGAGAGTCCCCCATAACCCCACCCCACTCTGTACTTTGCAAGGGCAGAAGCAGGGCCATGTGAATGTGTCCGGCCACATTCACAAGACTCCAGGGAAGGGCGGGGGTTAAGGAAAAGAGGAATCCAGGGAAGCCTGTTAGCATGAGAACTGCCTTCCACCTGGAGGGGCTTCAGCTGGCCCCTTTCAGCTAAGAAGCACTCACCGAAGTCCAGGGAAATGATGGCATCCCCTGCAGTGGGGGCCAGCTGGGCCAGCTCCTCCGGCTCCTCTTTCAGCTTGGTGAACAGGTAGTTACTCTGCTCAGACACGGCCACCTCACTGCTGTTGTCAAAGATGCTGTTCATGGCCATCAGGTGCGGCTTGAACAGGGATTCCGTCTGGTCCATGGAGAACACCACATCGTTCTTCTCAATCTCACTGATGGGACGAGAGGTCTGTCAGACCTGCCATGCTTTCCAGAAAAATCCTTTCCTGCCCCCGGACCCATGGAATACCAGAGAGCGAAGCCTTTCAGATAAGCACGCGGGTCCTGCCCACTTGCCAGCACTTTGTAAGGCACCACACAATGACGCCTGGAGTCATGGCGGCAGCCATCCTGAAGAGTGCCGTCTGGGTGTGGATGGGTCTTGGATGCTTTTTACTATTGTGTGTGGGCTCACTGTGTACACAGGTTGGAGAGCTCTGCTACTCTAGCGGTGTGACCGCCTCCAACTTTCTTCCCAGATACTATGGAGTGAAGGTGTTACATCTTCTCCCGGAAAGCATGAGCAATCCTCTTTCCTTGTCCCCCATTTAGAAAATAGTTACTGACAACTCTGCTTTCTGCCTCCCCAAGTGGGTCAGGGGCGCGACACACAGGACAAGCGGGGGAAAGAGGCAGGCAAAAGACAACACTGTGAAGGGGAAATCCCTATAGTTCCTGAGACAGCCGTGGGAATCCTCTGGGTCCTAAGGATCAGCACTGCAAAGAGTCCACACAAGTAGCACCTGGGTTCGGGCAGGCCTGGGCCCGCTGCCCTCAGTCCAGGGAGCCCGCACATGCTTACCTCAAGACGTAGTTCACACACATGATGCACTGGGGCTGCAGGTTGCGAGGGTTGTAGATGACCGTCCCCTGGGTCTCCAGCCACACGTAGCCCCCGTGCTTTGCAAGCATCCGGTACTGGCCGCTCACCACCTGCCCTTTGGCACACACTGTGGGAAGAGAAATGGAGCCAAGGTCAGGGAGGCTGGGGAGTGAGACCTCACGGGGACGGCAGTCTGTAGGGAAACAGACAAGACTGGCCCCTAAGGCAGCAAGGACCTGCTTAGGACTTCTTTCCTCCTCCAGATGGATCTAAGTGCTCATTTAACATTTGTTTACTGTATGAAAGCACGGGGAAGGCGTTCCCACATTCCCCAGTCTGGAATTCTTCATCTGCTCTCATTAAAGAGGAATCAGTAAATCTCTTTAAAGTCTAATGTTAGAATTTCTGGTAGTTTTATGGCCTGGACCTATACATTTTCATTCCTTGGGAATTCATTCATCAGAATCCTAGCTCAGAACTCCTCAAATCACAGAGAACTGAAAGATGCACGGTGGAAGCATTAGAAAATCTGGCTACCATGGAGACTTCAGGGAAAGAACAATCTCCCTTAGTTCTGGTTTCCTCATCGACACAATGAGGTGTCGATAAAAATAGTAGTAATGATAATAATTATCATTATTGGCTACCCGTATACCACTGCTATTCGTACAGAGCACAACATCTGCCTGTCTGGCTTATCAGCTGCAGGAGTGTTGACTGAATATCCTGGACAAAAGCTGCATAGGAAAAGCCACCTCTTCCCTGCATCTGTAGATAACATTGTGAGGGACCCCACAGAGGATATCCAGATTCTCCATAAAGGTGGAGGATTGCCCCTGTTCTCCTGGGACGCTCATGGGCCACCTCCCCAGTCACCACCCCTGTGTGGTGGAGGAAGGCAGTGTGGTTCACGCTAACACCACTTGTGGTCTTTTGCATTAATGTTTTTCTGGGCACATTTACCCTGGTCAAAAACTGAACAAGCACCAGCTCCACGGTGCCAGAAGTACTAACTTACATGTGTGCAATGCTTTGCAGGTTCTCAAGATGAATGCACTGCTGCAAAACAATTAGAAAGGTCCAGCACGTGAAGTCATCTGTGAGGATTAGTGTTATCGTCAGCTCGTGTAACACACGGTGACACCATGAGGTGTCTCCCGTGATTCCTGTTTTACTTCTGAAGAAACAGAGGCTTCGAACTATCCAGTGACCAACTGAAAGTTCCCCTCAATGGAGACAGTAGACAGGATCACAGCCCAAATTAAAGACTCCTAATCTAGGCTTCTGTGGTTCGGTTTTCATTGTTAAAATCAACTGAAGTGAGGTTGAATTTACCTTCAATAGAAAATGCACCTGCTTTACGTACGCGATTCAGGGAGTCTGGACTAATGCACACACTCTTGCAACTATCACTCCACAATCAAAGGTAAACAACCTTCCCGTCACCCCCCAACACCACCACCAAATTCCTTATGCCTCCTGACAGTTAATCCCCATCGCTGCCCCTGGTCCCAGGCCATCCCTGATCTGTTTTCTGTCACTGCGTGTTGCTCTTCTGTCCATTTGCATGTAAGTGGAACCATACAAGAGTGTGTACTCATTTGTGTTTGGCTTCTTGGCACTCAGCATGTTTTCCAGATTCCTCATGGTGCTGCAGGTATTCATGGTTTGTTCCTTTTTATAGCTGAGTAGTATTCCATTGTATGGAGGTACCATAATTGGTTTATCCATTCACCTGTAGATGGATGTGTAAGTTGTTTTCAGTTTCTTTGCTTATTACCAGTAAAGCTGCTATAAACATTTGCGTACAGATCTTTGTACGGACACATCTTGTGGGTGCAGCTAGGAGTGCAATGGCCAGATCACATGCTAAGTGCATACTTCCTTCACAAGAATCAGCCACGTTACTTCCCAAAGTGGTGTATCGCCCTCGTCTAATCTTTTTACAACGTCCTGGGCAGCAGAGAGGATAGATATCATCTTCTTTTAACAGGAAGAAACTAAGACCAGAGGGATGGTGACCTTCCTGACATGACGCAGGACAACGCTGACCCAGTCTGGACTGGACAATGGCACTCCTGGCGCTATGCTCTCTTACTACAACCCCAAGCTGCTATTCGCTGGGAAGACTCGATGTGCTGTTGCTCTGGTCCTATATCAGCAGGGACCCTTTGGCCAAAGAAATCACCTCCTCCTGAATGTCCCTCTATGTGCCCCGCTGAGGCTCCCTGGCTGCAAAGAAACGATTCTTGCACAATTTCAGGTGCCTGGAGTTAACTTATTTAGACGGATCTTAATGCAGACAAAGTTCAGGGCTCTTATTCTTTTTGATTAAACAGTACAGTGAGCAAAGGTCTTAACTGCATTTCTAGTGATTGCAGGCGAGGGCCTGCTCTGTCAGTAGAATATAATTACGCCTGCTTTCTAACCATCTGCTCATTAATGCCAGCCTTGGTGAGGGGCCTGCTCCTTGGTAGATAGGCCTTTTATGGCCTTTAATCTTGTTTTCCTAAGAGCACATAATGTCCTCACACAACAAAGAGAAACCGACTCCCCCCAACTCTCCCCACCCCTATCCCCAAGAGTAACAATGTATAAATTACTAATCCATTTGGAAATGATGGCTTTCAATTATCTAAATCTGGTTTGGGGACAGAGCTTCCCCAGTAATTTCAACGGTAAACTTTCACAGGCTACAACACACATACACGTGGAAACTCAGGATGCTGGTGTATAAACCTGGACCAGTCTCAAAGTCGGGCCTCTAGTTATTCCACAGCATTGGCGTGAGTCTGTGCCACAACCTTATTTGCACAAACCCAATGACACACATGCATGCACGTGCACACACACACACATGCACGTACAAATAGATGCTTCTGTTTTAGCCGGCATTAACCCGATTTCCAACCCATGCAGATTTCTCTTTGCTGGATTTGGGTTTGCCGGCTGGGTACACTGCCTGTGAGCTCAGAGCAGCTTTACTTGGCTCCAGCAGGGGAAGAAGGGAGCCTGTGATTTCTATTTGGGACAGGAATTACCTTTAAGTGTGCCTAATGCTTAAATATATGGATTCAATAAAAAACACCATATTTTCCCTGGAATCAGCAAGAAACTGATATGACAGATTTTTATCCCAGCTCTGTTTTAAGGATCCAAGATTTTCCAAGAAGAGAGAAAAAATCCTTTTTATATGACTTGTGAGAAGTCATTATTTTTGTTCCCTTTGATTGCAGTTACCTCCAATTTTCCACCCCAGAAGACAAAGTATAATACTGTCCTCCAGGAATTCCCAGAAACTTTTAGTACTGTCTCTTGCATTGACTTCACTCTTGGCTCAGGAAAAAAATAAAAAATAAAANCCCCCCCCCAAAGAAAATTCCCAGAAAGCCAGGCTCTGGGGAATCAGTGGGTCTGCTGGGCCAGAGCCCAGGTCCCTGAGTCGCATTGTTGGAATGACTTTGGGAGCAAGACCCACCATGTAACGGAAAAGCATGGGGAATCCCACTGTGAAGGCTGGAACCACATCCTACAGCTTCAGAGCTGGGGCAGGCTAGGGCTGGGTCCATCCATGGCACCCAGGAGTACCTTCACCTCCCTCCCTCATCTCTGGGTCCCTGAGTGGGACTGAATCTAGGTTGGTTGGGCTGGTTGTCTTTTTTGCCAGAGACAGAGTGAGAAACTTCTCTGAGATATCCTAAGGGGCCCTGCTGCACTGTCAGCTCAAACCCCAAGCCGTGAGGAATAAGCAGAGAGACCAATTAGAAAGAGAAGATCTCACTCCATAAGAGTGATCAGTGGTGCTCCCATGCAGTTTATAGGGGTTGCTAATCTGTTAGCTGCTCTGAGCTCAGCTCTCCTAACCTTAGGACAGACGATGGATTTAAGAACAATGGACACACAGCAGCACCACCATTTTCTTCACGCCACCCCCACGCCACAGCTAACGCTGGAGGCCTCGGAGCAGCAGGTCTGCCGGGGACCTTGTTAGACTTACCTCACCCATTTTTAATCTTCCTCTAATCCTCTCAGCACCTTGGTCTGTACCACTGTCGCCACTTATTTTGAAGCATTCTTTCCCAAATATGTGTTTTGCCCTGGGTTTATCACTCACTCAGAGCCTCCATTTTAGCAAACACTGTGCTAGACGCTGAGGCTAAAGATAAGAGCCACCTTGCTCCCACGGAGCCCACACCCTCCTTTTCCTTCAGAAACGAAATCCCTTAAACCGGGGAGCAATCCTAGAAATTTCTATGTCCCCCAGTGGGCCAATATAGGGTGACAGACCCAGAGTCCTGTGTGTTGATGGGTTGCATGGTTGTCTTGGATCAACTGCAAAGAGGAAGTCTGAATTGGGAAAATGGCTAAGTGAATGCATTAGAGCTGCCCTGTCCCATATGGTAGTGACTAGCCAGGTGTGGCTATTTACATCTAATTAAAATTTTAAAACATTCAGTTCCTCAGGTGCACTAGACATTTCATATGGACTATGCAGATACAGAACACTTCCAACGCAGAAAGTTCCACTGGACAGTCCTGTTCCCGAATCTCCTTCACAATTCAGGTTTTCTTTCAAGGTGCCAAGCACAGTGTCCCTGTGACATCACTGGTATGCCCGGGACAGCCTCCAACTGACTTCTCTGGTCTGGCAAGATCTCTTGGGAGAACCACAGCCTACCTCAACACAGCATTTAAGTTGTGCCCTGCGACCTTCTCCTGTTTAGCCCCTTTCTCCCCCCCATCCTTCAAGGTGCAACTCAAGTGCCCCATCCTCTCCTTTTCCCTAACTCTCCCAGGCTTCCTCTTCTCAGAACAGGTGGACTTGCTTCGATAGCACACAACCCAGTTGACCACATGTGTCTTGTATTGCTCTCTACAGAGCTGTCCCACAGGGTTGCACAGACTGCTGACTGCATGTGGGTGTTGGGTGGAGGTGGCCCATGGGGACTGAGATTCAGCCCACCTTCCATTTGCCAAGCTGTGTGCTTTGGCATGGGTGTGTCCCCCCCAAGGAACGGTGTGTGCCCTCTTCTTAGTTTGTGTGAAGCTGTCACATGGGCTGGTGGCAGCCTCGGTTCTCTGACCATCCTGCGGACATGGGGCTTGTCTGCCACACAAGATGTGATGTCTGGGAAGGGGGCAGCAGGTCTTCTCTTAGATCACTGGTCACACCTCACTCAAGGCTATATTCCACAGATACAAGGGAGCCACACAGGGCGCTCCAGGAACTTACGGTTCTGGTGACTTTTGGTCATGTTCTCTGAGTCCAGGGCATGGTAGAACTCATAGGCTGAGCGGCCAAGCAGCTCCTCAGGATGGTAACCGACCAGCTCTGTGATTCTGAATTAAAAAAAAAAAAAATTACGTGGGAAGAGACACTATATGAACGTGGGCGGGGGCTCAAGGAGCTAAATCCGGGAGGTAAATCAAATGCACACATTCTGATGAAAACACTCCAGGCTTCCTGGTCACACTGTTCATCCAAGTTAAAAAAAAAACATGGTGGCCAACCTGCAGTTGTGGCTCCACCCAACCTCCACTCTTCCTGTACTTCCTGAACTCAGGTTTGGAGAGTCAGGGAACCCCTGTGCCCCAGCCCCAACATACACACACACCCAGCCTCCCACAACCCCTGGACCAGGCTCTCCCACCCTGTTTCTGCAGATGAGGGAGCAGAGATCCACAGAGAGCAGACAAGTGTCCAGGAACAGACCAAGAATGAAAACCAGGGCTCCCCATGGCCGGCCTAAGCTTGTGCCAGTAGAGGGTGATATAAACCACAGTGAAGACGATGTGGCGTCAAACTGGGAAAAGTGCAGAGTCGGCCTTTGTCTGCATGTTGGGCAGCGACTGAGGGGGAGAGTGGGCGGGAGACCCCGTCTCTGCTTGATCTTCACCCTTCCAAGGGCTCTTCCTCAGGCCCTGCCTGGTGACCTCAGGTACCTCTTGGACACTAGGCTTGCCTTACATGGTACTTTACCTGCCCCCACCTACTTCAAGGAAAGGGGGGGACTGAGTGGGAAGTGCTGAGAGGAAGAAATATAAAAGCAGTGTGGTGGAAAAGTGCCTCCTCATTACACTCTGATAAACGGGCAGCTCTGAAATGACAGAGCTCGGCCGTCCCAAGTGTCCCTGTCTTCCCCTGTAAGGGGTCTGGGTTTGATGGGAAGTGGGCAGAGAGCAGACAAGTGTGGAGAACCACGAAGTGTCACGTAACACTCTTAGGACTCTTCGCTCTGTACCAGAACCACTGAAATAAAGAAGTCCTGCCCAAGAACCACCAGATTAGCTGCTTTCCCACATCACACCTAAATATTATATTTCTTGTTGTCTTTATTATCTCTGGCAGCTTTTTTTTTATTTAATTTAATTTTATTTTTTTTAATACTTTATTGTCAAATTAGTTTCCACATAACACTCAGTGCTCATCCCCACAAGTGTCCTCCTCCATGCCCATCCCCCCTCCCCCCACATCCATCAGTCCTCAGTTTTTGTCAGCATTCAAGAGTCTCTCATGGTTTGCTTCTCTCCCTTTCCCCCACCATTTCCGCCCTTCTTCTCCCCCTTGTTCCTCCGTCAAGTTCCTCCTAATCCTCCTATACGTGCAAACATATGATATTTGTCCTTCTCTGCCTGACTTATTTCGCTCAGCATAACACCCTCAAGGTCCATCCATGTTGCTACACATGGCCAGATTTCATTGTTTCTCATTGCCATGTAGTATTCCATGGTATAGATAAACCACATCTTCTTGATCCATTCATCTGTTGATGGACACTTAGGCTCTTTCCATGTTTTAGCTATTGTGGAGAGTGCCTCTGGCAGCTTTTCTAATGGGCTCATTGTCTTGTTTAATTGGCCTACCACAAGTCAGAAGTGGGGCTATGTTCTTATGATTATGAGCTCTATTTCAGAATGCATGACTTCTGAGTAAAACCCCATCATCTCTCCACTTTGGAAATTAATAACACGGAGGGGAATGCAGAAGCAGAGAGCAGACACAGCAGCTCCTTGATTCCCTGTCTCTGTTCTCTCCCACCTCTGAAGGGCCTTTGCACATGTCTTCCAGAACAAATCATCCTAAAATATTACCTCCATCTTGTCGTTCCCCTATTTTAAGCATTGACAGCTTTTCATATCACCATCTACTATCAAAGACGGTCATCACCACGATCAAGAGTACATATACCCTGCCTAACTTCAAAGACCCCCGGGGAATCTGGTCTCCAGCTTCCCAAGCAATGTGATTTCCAGCTAACCTGCAGCGTGTCCTACACCCCGTGCCCTGGCAGATTGCTCTCCTCAAAGTGCCCCACACACGGCAGACCCATTCTTGCTGCAGAGCCTTGATGCCTTCTCCTCCCCTGATGACTGCAAGGCCAGCCCCAGGCCTGGCCCTCTCCATGGAGCCCCAATTCCCCCAGCCCTCACCGATGTCACCTTCTCATGGAGTCCTAATAGGTGAACACAACATCACAAGAATTACCTACATCCTAGTCTGCCTCCCCCTGAACTCAGGGACCACTTCCTCCTTTGACCTTTCCTACAACAGGCACTTGATAAATTCTTGAGTAGCTGAGCGGTGGACTGATTGTCTCTTAGGACCTAAGGTACAACAAGAGCCCTGTCCACTCCAGCACCGCTAAGGAGCTGGGCAATAAAGCTCAACTTTTTCTCCCAGAACACAAGTTAACTGTCTCAAGGCATGTCAGTGCAAGCGCACGCATGTGGGCACGTGTGCACACACACACGCACACAACTCTCAGCAGAACCCCTTGTGGTATTCAATCCATCCTTTCTCCATTCTGGAAGCTGTGGCTGGCGTGGTCACTGGTGAGACTCAGGGGTTAAAGCCTTGGTCAGATAAGGGGGGGTCAGATAAGGGGGGGCAGCCCAACAGGGCTGAACCGCTCAGGCCTCAGCTGATTCCACCCCCATGGAGATTTCTCCAGCAAGATCCCGGCAGTTCACTTGTGCCAGCCAGCTGGTCTCCCACCCAGAGGATCTGTGCCTCACTTGGCCAGGAGCAGAGAAGCCTCTAAACGCGTCGGCAACAGACATGTTCCTTGGCAGCCTGACCCTGGGGCTGGTGGCCTCAGCACCATAGCAAGGTGGAGCCTGGGGGACAACACAGAGATGGCAGAACAGAACATGCGGTTTTTCTGCCTGCAACCACACAGCTTTCCTGTCGGGTCTGGGGCCTTTTGAGCATAGGCTTGGGGACAGGAATTATACCAGCGCGCCCTGCTGACACTGGACCGGCCATTAACAGGCTTGCCGGTTTGCCAGATAAATTGCTTGTGTTTCTGGACAGGGCTAGAATTTTCTAGAGACCCTCAAAAATGAGGCCATCATGGAAAGGATTGGATACCACTCCCTGAAGAAATTAATTTTTCTTTCAAGATTAGAATCTCTAAAATGTTTAAAGTAAATGTTTATTATAATCAGCCTCATAATAAAACATTTTAAAAATCTAATTACTTTACCATGCATTCAAAGGCACACAATGGGCATGTTTTGGAAGGAGACAAACAAATGTAGATTTCGGAATTGCCAGCTAGCTTCCCAGGAGTGGCCTTCTCGTTTATCTTGTCAACTAAAATAAATATTTAATGTCTCCTTCATTCCTTTAAACAGACTACTATAAAAACTGGGAAATACACATACCCCAAACACAATTGAAGAACATTCGAGTTGTCAAACTTCACAAAGCCAGGAAACCCCAACTTCAAGCTAATGGTCATTCCCCTCCATCTGCAGGCACGCAGACGCCAGTGGGGAGGTTAATGAACCCGGCTTGTTTATAGGGTCAGCTACGACAGCACAGAAGGGCTTTTGCAGCTCATTTCCCTGTGTCCCAGAGAAGCCTGTGGTGCTGGGCTGTGATAACGGTTTCATCTGCTCTCTCCATCAGGGGCAGGGAAAACTATTTTTTCTTTCTTTCTAATTAAGAGCCCTGACTCACTGGGGGGAAAAAATCAGTCTGGGGTCACCCATGAATTTAACAAGTCAATTTGGCAGGGCTATTCTGTTTTAGAGAAGAGGAGGGTGTAAAAGGGCTTAATTGAACAGATTTCAGAAGTGAGAAGAGGAGAGGTCACTCGTTAACAATAAAGTAGCAGAAGAACCAGATCAAGGATGAGGCACAGAGACGGATACATAGATGGGCAGCCACAGGAGGCAGAGACAGAAGGAAGAAAGAAAACAGAAAACACAGAGGGGGAAAAGCCATTAGACTGTGAAGTGTTATGCCAAGTCAGTATGTGGGTCAGATCGCCTGGCTCTGGAGTTCAGAATTAGATGTGTCTTCATAATGTAAAATGACAGTGACACATTGTCCTTCAACTGTTCTCTACCTTTAAATGCTCACAGGTTCTTTTTGACATGGATTACCTGTGTCCGAGTGCCAGGAAGAAAATTACTCTTTTGGTACCGTGCCCAAGTCGTTGCCTCAGTGGGCACCGGACACCCAGCCAAAGCCCTGAGATGGCCTGCTCCTCCTCTGGGTAACAGTGCTACCCCACGTGCATGGGGGACAAGGCAGCAAACTCCTTGACTTTAGACACCACTGCCTGGAGTCAGACAAGGTTTGGCCTCAGTTTTTACCCCTGCTTCCTGCGCAGGTAAAGGATTTGCTAAGTCAATTAATCATGTACACAAGATGTTTAGAGGGTATTTGAAACTATTTAAGAGGATAAAAGTTTTAAGGACTTTGTAACCACCTATTTGGTTTCCAAAGAATGCATGTGCTACTAAACCGTACTTCTAGTAAAGTCTGTTTTCTCTCCTTCTACCCTTTCTGGCCGTGGTCGTTCTCCGGCAACCTGATTCACGTCAGTTTGGCTTCTATAGAGGTTTAGAAGCCTTGAAGCTGCATTTCCTTAATAATATCCAGACTGCTCATAGACTCAGATTTCAATGTCTTCTGCCTTCATATACTTTTATCCAGATTTTATTTGCTTTACATGGTAGCCCTTAAGCCTTGTGTTTTCCTCAAATATTCCGTGGCTATGGGAAATCTATACAACCAGCTCTGTAGTTAAGGGGCAGTTTTCATCTTGTTGGTGTGATGTGCGATAGGTGTGGTGACTTTATACCTAGAAAGACCGCCCTGACTCCGTCCTGGGCTGACCCTGCTCTGAGGGCCACCAAACGCCACAGCTGCCTATTATTACCTTAGGACCCACAAGCAATAGGAAGGAATTTGCCTTGAATTGTAGCAAGGGAGGAGCAGATCATGTAGAGGGAATATTTTTTTAGTTAGGAGGTTGATTCAGCTTCATAGTAAACTGGAAAGAGAGTTTGTAGGGATGCCTCCTCCAGGGAAGTCCCTCAACCAGGCCAGGCAGGATACTGTATAAGCATGTCTCGTACATATGCTCAAACTCTGGGCTGATTTCAGAAATTGTCATTTGGAGGAGACACAGATGCCCAAGGAGAGCACTTAAAGCTTCTTCTCACTCAAAGATGTAAAGAAATTCACTATACCCTCTTCTATGAGATGCGAGCAGAAAGGCTAATAGTGTGTAGGGTGCAAAGATGCTTACAATACACTAGATACGGTACTAAAAAAAACACTACGTATAATGTATTCATTTGAAAGACCACTCTCAGTTTTCAAATGCCACCCACCCTCTAAGAAAAGTACAATAATTTATTAAGTGTATCTCACGATACAATGAAAGTAAATAATCTTTTACTGTTAATTTCACTGAAATTAGCCATTTTTTTCTCAGATTCCAATACTCTGCCTCCCAGGTATTTTGATGTGTATGTATTTCATGACTCATGGCTCTTTATAATTTTCTCCACTCACATTCTCTTTGTGATCCCCAATTTTCTCACTACTGTTACCTTTCCTATTCCCAACTTTTTTTAAATGCTTATTTATTTGTGAGAAAGAGAGAGTGCATGTAAGAGTAAGAGAGGGGCAGAGAAAGGGAGACAGAGGAGTCAAAGTGGGCTCTGTGCTGACAGCAGTGAGCTGAATGCGGGGCTCGAACTCACGAACCACGAGTTCATGACCTGAGCCAAAGTCAGAACCTCAACCAACTGAGCCACCCAGGTGCCCCCGTCTTTTTTTACAAAACGAATTCATCATAATTTTGACCTGCAGAATTTGAAACACAGGCATCTTAATTTACCCAGTTACACCTCATGTTGTCTTAATCCAATGCCTTCAAATTCTTTACCTGTAAAGATTACATGAGCCTCTTTGTTCATCTGAAATTTTCACTGTAACCTTGATACCATATTCTCCCTATTGATACAGAGCCTATCCACAATCTGCTTTTACCTCTCAGACACAAGAACACTCATGCACAAATCTCAGTAGGATTATGTGAATAACAAAGTCGGTCCCACCTCCCTGGATACCTGGCTCCCTTGACAGTGACTCCCTGTCACCACTAGGTGGCACCTCCACATGAATTTAAGAACCACCCCCTATTAGAGTCTAACTACTTGGGAATAACCTCTATCCCCCTTTCCAGTGAACGGAATGCTGTTTTGTGCCATCTACTGCAGTTCATAAAGTTGCTGCTGTCTCAATATCTAAACTCGTGGAGATCCGGAACCATCTCTGTTTACTTCTTTGATAGAATGGTCTCTGGCATAGGATCAGGCACATAGCACATGCTCAGTAAGTAACAGCTGGCTCACCGGTTGCTCAGTATTTTAGGGAATGGAGGAGAGCGGCTCTGTGGGAGTCATATATAGAGACAGAGCGTTGGTCATCGTGATAATCAGGACATCAGGACATTCCTTCCTTAACCTTGCCGCCACTTTGCTCCCCTTGTCAAGAGCAGTCAGCCACACATACGTAAATGTGACTGACATAAAGCGTCACAAAATTTACTTTTGAAAATGTTTACTCTTTAGATAACTGATGCAAGACCTAATACGGTACTCTGACCCTTTAGGAAGAGGCACGGGACCAATGAATTCTGAGTCATCTGCTTGTCTCTATTCAGCTGCGGCTGCCTCAGAGCCGGGTGTCTGGGTCCCACGGCCTCTGGGAAGCCAGAAGGTAAATGTGGGATTACAGCCTCCTTTTCTCCCTTCTTCCTGCTTTATTTCTCTCCCCTCTCCCTTCTCCTCTTCTCCAACCCCCTTTTCTTCTTTTGTTTGATTATCATCAGCCTGTGGTCTTCATACACCGAAGAAAAAGTACTCAACCAGCTTTAAAAAGTGATTTTGTGGATTCCGATTGTCTTATATTTTCATCAGATCCTTTCATTTTTCCTTATGGGAAAGTAATTCCCTTGGTGGGAAATCATAGCCCCTCAGAGTGTGTTAGACGTCATCAAATCTAGGGAATTCCTAAATTAAACGGGAAATGGAGAGTAGTCACACACACACCCATAAGCTATCATATGTAAGTGTTGGTTTTTGAAACACTGATCTCAGAAGGGTAATAAGGAGGCAGAGACAGAGGCAGAGAGGGAGAGAGAGAAGAGTGTGTGCCTGCATGCGTGTGTGCGCGCGTGCGCGCACCTTTCCCTATTCTAACGAAAGAGCAAAAACAAAACAGGCTACCAAACCCAGAAAATTCCAGTCCTCATCAAAGCAATAGAGAAATAGCACTTAAGGATTAAGGACTTAAAATAGTCACTTTATAAACTGTCTAAGCCGTGTCTGTGCCCTTGTTAACTAATCTGCTAATCGGTTAAACACAACTTCCGTGAGGCACAGCATTCTGTATATTTAAAGGGCCTCTGTATTCATCCCTCCAGCCCACTGAACTCAGAGCTCGGGCCATGTAATTAGGTTTGTTGAAAGGCAAGATTTTGCTGAAAATGCAATGTGTCCAGCAGAACTTAGAAGCACTATCCCCCTCCACACTCTGAGTCACAAAGCTCTAAATCACAGGTTCCTTGCAGCCAGTATCGACTCTACCTAGAAGCCCTGAGCCAGACTAAGCAGTCAGCACAGGGGAGCTCTCCCCACCCTGGGTCCACTTCCTCCTCAACCGCTGTTGGGCCAATTCCTCCTTTTTTGTCATCTCTTCTTTTATCCAAAGCAAAGCTGCTTTCAGGAAATGACCGGAGACCCATTCAAATCAGGGAATGAGCGGAGGACAACCTCAGATTACTCTTTCTGGAAGATTTTTTTTTCTTCACTTTAACAAGGATAAAGGTCTTAAGCTTTAAAAAAAAAAAAAAAAAATCCCTCTCTTCTATTAACTAGAGATGCTGCATTGTTTTCTCGGACTGCAGGCTTTTTCTAGAGCTTATGGGGTCACGTCAGGGGTGGGCTTCACTCACAGGGGCTCCCTGCACCTTGCAGGACCCCAGGCACCAGAGCCCCGCCCCACCCCAGAGCCCAGACATGGGGGCTGCTCAGTGGGACTTCCCATGTCATCTCGAGAGACTAGAGACAGGTGCACGTTACAGGCCTGTGTCTTTGGCCCAGAATATTCCTTTGAATGCAAAGGCCCCATCTGACAGATGACCTTACACACAACAGGGATTTCTCGAATGCCTGCCTTTGGGACAATCTTTATCTCCAATCTTCATCCTGACCACAATAATGACACTATTAACCACTGTAATCAACGCTGACTGTGTCAGAGTTCCAGGACAAAAGTCTTCACATGTGGCATTTTCTCCCTATGAGGTTAGAGCACTTCTTTCTTTAAATTTTTTTTTACTGTTTGTTTATTTTTGAGAGAGAGAGACAGAGCACAAGTGGGGGAAAGGGGGAGAGAGAGAGAGGGAAACACAGAATCCAAAACAGGCTTCAGGCTCTGAGCTGTCAGCACAGAGCCTGACGCAGGGCTCAAACTCACGATCCGAGAGCTGAGCTGGCCTGAGCTGAGGTCGGTCACTTACTGACTGAAACACCCAGGTGCCCCAAGCACTTCTTTCTACTTAGAGTATTACCTGCCGCCTCTAAGATCCTGGGTCCTCGTGCCGTGGCTGTCAGAAGAGGGGGCCAGGAATGACTCAAGGACCCTCTCATGAAAGTCCTTCAATTGTGCCTCGAGTGGAGGCCCATTCTAAGAAGGGGCATAGGCAGTCTTAGGCACTCTTTCAACAACTTATAATAAAGAACAATTTAGCATGAGGATAACAGCTCACACTGAACATTTCCTATTGGACTTGATCCTAGGCCATCCCTCCAGAGCTGACACTCTGAAGCACGTCCCTCTCCTGTAGGAGAGTTTCCAGTGGGGCCTGGTTTCGGGGGTTAGAGTCTAGCTTAGCTTCCTCCATCAAAAGGCCTTCAAAATTAGCCTGGACAGTGGCAGGAATGAAGATGACACAGCAGGAACAAAGCCTGAAGGAAGAGCTCATTAATGGAAGAGAACAAGGGGAAGGCGCGCAGCCATGGGGCAGTTTCCAGGCCAGTCCCTGAAGCTCGCAGCTGGCCTCTGAACTGGGAGTGCTGATGGAGATCTCTAGACTCCAGTCTCCCAGAAATGAGGCTCCGAGAAATTTGCTCAGGACTCAGGAGCCTGACACATATGCGGAGGACTACGTACACAAACACAGCAGTCAACAAGGACAACGGAGCCACACAGCAGAAAGGCTCTGCTGTTAGCCTCTAACGTCGCAGCAACGGGGAACCACCAAATAGGGTGTTCGGAGCCCCTTAGCTACACTGAGGGGATGAAACAGTGACACAGGCCCACACACTGGTGCCCAGCAATGCAATGTTCCTGCCCCAGACCCATAGCTTTCCCACAGGCATGGCCACGCACACATGCCCGTGTGGGTGAGCCCTAGCCCTGCCATGGCACATGCACTCTGGGGCCCCCACCTGTCATCACAGTAGGTGAACTTCATGTCCATGCTGTGGCGGCTCAGGAAGGTCTTGCTGTCCAGGGGGATGTCCATGTGGGATGGGTGCTGGATGGGCTCGCACATGATGATGAGGCAGGAGAGCAGGGGCTCTTTGAAGCTGCAGAGACCACTGTGAGGGGGGCAGCTGTTGTACACCTTCACCTGGCCGGTGCAGTGCAAGACCTGGAGACCGGCCACGGAGGGGTCAGACGTGGGGCCAGCGGCGCGCGCACGGGGGCGGGGCGGGGGACGGGAGGACTCCGGCTCCAGCCTGCTGTCATCCTACCTTCCAGGTGGCTGACTTGAGGTTGACGGTCCGGCCTCTGTTGGTGACTGTGCACTTCATCCTCATGAAGAAGTCCCGCTCTGTGGACATGTCTTTGCCCTTCTTCCCAAAACCAGAGCCTGAGGGGGGAAGAGTGGAGGGAACCAGGTGACTTTGAGTTTTATGTGTATATGCAGAAGAGGGGCCCTGAGGCAGTGTTTTGGGGCAACGAGGACCTGCTCCCTTAGCACCTGTAGGCCTGCTGTGGGGGCTCAGGACCATCTCGGCCTGTGGACTAACGTTGTCTCATCCCTGGCTGGTCTCTCCAACTGGAGTATAAGCTCCAGAAGGCTATTCCACCATTTTGTTTCCCACTGTGCCCAGTACATCCATGCTCACTGCAAGGTTGCGAAGCAAGCAGTGACTAGTAGCCATAATCTCGGCACGCCTCTCCTGGGTCAGGCCCACGTCCCCTAGAAGGAATTCTAAGGCACAGTCTGGGCGAGACCCAGTCCCCTCAAAGGGGTAAATCTCTCAGATTAGAAATGTCTCTCAGACACAACTGTTTTTTCTTCACCCCTGCCCCTCAATAATTTGATCCTCCAGGGCCCTATTTCCAACCTGCGGTAGTTGCATTCAGGATACCACGCCACCAGCTTTCCCCCTAAAGTAACCTATGTCAGGGCTCAAGAAAGACCTCTGGTCCAAGCCTCCTGGGTTTGGGGTGCAAGTTCACTTTGAAGATGACCCCAACATGGATCTTATCCTTTTTGGCCAGAATTAAAGAAATCACCAGGACCAACACCACAGCCTCCTTCCCCATAGTCTCCAGATGCTGCCCACTCAGGACTTCTCCCACTTTCCACAGAATAGTGATGAATGCAGTGAGTACCAGCCGAGTCCCCCTCGTCAGTGCTTACATTCTGCCTACACCACCACCATCTCCAACTTGGACCTTCCCAGGTACACTCCTGCCCCCTGCCCAGCATCACAGAACAATCCAGAGCCTTTTTTCCTCCAAATAGTCGCAGCCCTCCATAAACCTCTAGAGGGCCATTGATTTATCTGATTGATGTATCCTCAAAGGACTGTGTCAAATGAAGTTTTGGGATATCTGAATCTATATTAAGCATCCCTAAGAGATGTGTAGCCCATGAAATAAGAGAACAAAAGTGTTGTGTGTGTGTGTGTGGTTTTTTTTTTAGAACATTCCTCTTAAAACCTATAAAACCATCTCTCCAGAACTTAATGTTTCCTACAATTTTAATTTTCATTGGTGGGGTCTACATATCATGAGATAGTCTTGTGTCCTGGGGCCTAGATCCACCATTACGACCCATTCAGGTGCTGCTGATAAGTGCACTGGAGGGACTCATCTGTGGCTGTGCCATACTTTACTATTGTGGCCTCCTAACTTTGCTAACCTCTAGGTTCTCCTCATTTTGCCATTTAATTAATCTCCCTAAACATAGCTCCGATCAGACTACCCCACCCCCACTCAAAAACTTTCAAAAGCTCCCCTCTGTCTATAGGATAAAGTTCGAGGCCCTCCACCCGGCCTTCAAAGCCTTCCACAATCTGCCTCATGGCCTTATCTCCTTCTCGGTGTTCATGCTAACCCTTTGCTTCCAGATCGTGAGTCCATGCAGGCCAGCACCTTCAATGAGGATTTGCTGATTCATAGACTTGATCCCAAGCCCTTGACATATGGACCAAGTGACCTAAAGTTCTACTCAGATAAATAGAGTAGAATCAGGCTATGAATCACAGTACTTGCGAGTGGAAGGTCCTAGACTTTGCCTGGTCCAATACCATCAGTCTGAAAGGAGAGGCTGTGGGGAACAGAGCAATGAAGTGGCCTGGATCAGGTCTCACAGTCAGACTGAGACTAGGTCAGTGGCTGAACTCAGCCTGACAACCTAAGGGCTGAAGTTTCTGGGTACAGGGTAGGAGACTTTTCATTTCGCAGGTTTCCAGCACCTGCTTTAGAAAGAGATTCAGAAAGTCTGGTGCCCCTTTCCTCAGAGAACAGACAAGATCTTTCAGCAGCGCAGATAGGACACTGGTGAGCCTGTGGAATGCTCGCCAGCCTTTGTACTCTCAGAGCCAGGTGGACCAAGGCCCTGAGGTGGGAGAGCGGAGGGGCTGGGTGAGAACCCTAGGGGGGATGGGGTTAGAATTCGCACTTTGCAGGCTCCGTCTGTAGGAAGGGTGGAGGCGGGCCTGCGAAGCGCCCGCTCCTGCGGTGTGTGCGGGAACAGCAGCCCAATCTTGCAGGCTTGGCGCTACTGCCTCTGTCACTCAGGCTGGACGAGTACATACCCCACGGCAGTGACAGGTGAGAGATGTTACAGGGGATGGGCTGCTGTGGGCACCATCTGCCCAGGACAGTGATGGAATCTCCCAGAAAGTCATGGAGCCCCATTTCTGCACGAAGCTTCAGGTCTCTCGACAATATCCTCAATTTGTGCCTGTGCCTGGAGGTCCCCAGTTACAAGACACGAAGCAGTAGCTCCGATTGTGCTTGCAAAGTGATTTCAGCTTACATGGGTCCTTTTGTCCATGGTATCTGCTGGATACCCCCACAGGCAGGATACAGTACGGAAGAGCTTTCCATCTTGTCTCCATCAAAAACTCCCTGTTGTGCATCTCATCACCAGGGGACCAGATCCACTCCTTATCTAGTCTCCAAAGGTGGCCCCCATGAGCCACACCTCCCGATACCCCGTAGCCTGTGTACTCACCTCCCACATAGAGCAGGGACTGGCTTATAACTCCCTCTAACAACAGAATGGGGCAGGGTGACGCGGTGCAAGTTTCAGGACTAAGGCTTTGGAAACTTTGGCAGCTTCTGCTTTTGCCCTTTGGGAGCCCTGAGCTGCTGTGTCAGAAAGTCTGGAGAGGGAGAGGCTCTGAGACCCCATGGCGAGGTCCAGCTGAAGGAGGTCCAGTGCTGCCGGTGGCCCAGCTGAGTGCCAGCCTCCAGCTACTGGCCACCAGGGCCCGGACGAGTGGGGGACCTGTCCTGGTTATTCCCCTCAGTCCAGCCCCCAGACAACGGTAGCCCAGCTGATGTCATGTGGAGCAAAAGAACTGGCCACAGAACCCACAGAATATGACAGGTAATAAGATGATCATTTCAGCTGCTGTGCGCTGGGTGCTTTGTTACACAACAGGTAAGAGCAATAGTTTCCATGAACATCTGGGCACAGACGAGTGTACTGGTTTGTGTGGCCCCATTTGGCAGAGGTGCTGGCCTCGCAGGTGGTGAAACCTGCTAGAGACGGTGTCCTAACCCAAAGGACTGCCCTACTAGCATGGCATCAGGCCCCACGAAGGGCCAGCCAGACACAGTTCCGAGTACCATGTCCCTCCTGTGCCTTCCATCTCATGCTGGACATTTGATGGATGCCAGTTTTTTTCTGTATCACGATGACCACAATCCATCAGCCCTACATTCGTAGACAAAGGGAAGCCATAGCCCCTCCCAAGTGATGTAAGAAGGAACAAAAGACAGAGTGAAGAATACTTTACCATTTTTGAGACTCAGGTTCTCACGGATCTCCTCGTGGTCACAGGGATGAGTGAAGTCAAAGATACTGTGTCCTGTTAGCTCCACCTGTTTCAAAAACAAGGTTGGGATTCATTACTCCTAATGGTGAAGAAGAGGTCTCCAAGAGCCAGCGGAGCTGCCTTCCAGGTTGAGAGAGAGAGAGAGAGAGAGACAGACAGACAGCAGGCTGGATTAGGTCTGCCCAGATCTCAAGCCACAGACACGTGGACACAATAAATACAAGACTGCCACTGATGACAGAGAGTGGATTCACAGGGTTGGTCTGTTAATCTAGTCAGCAGACCTGTCCATCAGCAATGCCAAACCCAACACCAGGGGCTGGGAGTGTGTCCCTGAGGCTTGTAACCTGAGATCAGTGAGTGGGGGTGGGCACAGGCTGGGAGAAGTCAGGATGGATGGGACCAGAACCTTCCATTCAGTTCTACCCCCAAATGCAAACACCTTCCCTTTCTGAAAGAGCCAGAGGAGGGCATCACCTGTGTGAGTCCCATGAACTTGCTGATGTTTTCCGACAGGAAGATCATGTCGCCATCTTGGGTCACCACGGCAATGAATCCCTCCAACGCTTTTAGGTACAAGTTGTCCATCTGTTGGTTAGCCTCAGCTTCAGACTCATTTTCAGAGCAAACTGGAAAGAGAGGGGGGGTGTATGGTTTACATGAATGTGGTCCTAAGACAGATGTGACTGGTACAGACGAACACCAGTCAGGGATGGATCAAAAGCATTAAGTGGACTTTTCTGGAAACTCACACTGCCAACATCTAAGTGTCACCACATGCCAAAGCACTACACAGAGTATGGGACTTTGCAGGAGTGTGGCTGTAGTGGCAGCATGCTTGTGGCACCAAGGGTAATGGTGGCAGCTGGCATCATAGACATGACAGCAGTCACAGTAGTACTAGAAACCATAACCTTGACCACTAATGTACATTGAGCAATGACTGTCTTACCAGGTACTGTGCCGAACATACTATCTGACCTTTACAATTCCTGTCTTGTAGGTACTATTCTTTGCCTCATTTTATAGAAGAGGCTGAGAGAGACGCAATCAGTCATTGGCTCGAGGTTATAAGGACTGTGGTTAGCTGGCTCAGGTAGCTGCATTCGGCAGTTACACTCCTAACCATTTATAGGCTATGGAGTCAATTAAACGTGGGTTCTATTCCTCCCATTTAGGCTATGACTTTGGCTAAAAACTTCTCTGAATATCAGTTTCCTCATCAGCCACGTGGAAATAATAATTTCCATCTTTTGAGTAGTAAGGACTAAGCAAGTATTTAAGAAGACTAAAACACCACCAATCATTATGATTTTCTCCCTCTGCCATTCCCTCTAGGATAGTACCCCTTCCCCCCAAATTGCTCAAATAGGGGCTGTGTAGCACACAGAGGTACAAATTTAAGTAAAAACTCAGGAGCAGCAGAACTGGATGACCAAGGAGGAATATAGACAGCAAGTGCTCAAGGGTTCAGGGGCAGAGGGGGTCACTTTGGGGTTGTCAGAGACAACTCTTCCAAACAAGGGCAGTTGAGGTGGCTCATAGAAAACAGGGATTCACTCTGTTAGGTGAAAGAACTTTCTGGGCCCCAACAAGTTGGGCAGACACTGGGAAAACACGGAGGTGGCATGGCCTGGAGCAAGCCACTCCCGGGGACTGAGGAGGCACCTATCTGGCTGAAGAGAAGGCTCCATTTCCCAGTCTCAGTAACTGGGCTGCTGAGGGGGCCCAGGGTCCTGGAGCGGTGGCATCACAGAGCACTGCTCTGGGAGAATCACCCGGCAATGGCACGCTGAACGGTTTGGAGAGAGGCCATGGAGACCAGAGGCGCAAAGATCGCACGAGAAGGCCACCGCATCATTCATGGCGGGCTGCAGAAGTGGTGGCTAGGGGCACCCCGGGGAAGCACCCGCCCCACCACCAACCGCTCTAAGCAGCCCTAGCCTTTCAAGTGCACCCCTGTGGCCAGCAGAACAGCCAAGGAGATGCAGATTCAGCTCTTGTCCCACACAAAGCTCCAGGCCCCAGCCCCTTGGCTGTTGTCCTTGGGCTACACGGGCTTTCTTTCAGCCCTGCCTCTCCTACCTCATTACTTAACTCCAAACATACATTTACTAACAAAACTTTATTCGTCCAGTACAAACATCAAGCCAAGTAGACCTCATTTAACTTACAAGGGGATTAGAGAGTAATTTGTCCCTTAGAAAAAGTGAAAACTCACTTAACTAAAAGGAGTCTTCCAACATGAGACTGTTCTGGGGAATGGGAAATGAAGTTAGATTTACAGCCCACTTGGCAAGGAATGCATGGATACTGTGAAATGAAGTTTGGTTTAGTTTGGTTTTATTTGGTTCTCTTTTCCCTGGAGCCCCTAAATTTAAGCTCTGGGCTATATGCTGTTATTCCTCAAGAAGAACAAATCCAAATTAGGAGATGTTTCTACCAAGGGGCTTCGGTGGCACCCCTGGGGACCAGCCACCTCCAGGACACGGGATCAGGCACACGTGCCCAAGGCACTGAGAGAACAGGCCCATCCAGGCACAGGCTGGCAGCCTTCAGAGCTAAGAGTTGGGCTGCAGACAGTAGTAGCATGGCTTCCCTTCTGTTTTGCGAAAATGGTGGAACCAATGAGGGAAATTCTTTCCTCTTCACACCCTAGCTAGCCTGGGAGGGGAGACCATCTGGGGACGCCTGATGCCACACGCATACCCACACTCGATCCCTGCATAGGGTTTCTGCCCACCAACTAGTCAGCTGAACTGATGATAATGAGCCAGAGTTCTAGGTATGGATGTCATTACCGCCAATGTTGGGGTTCCGGTCAACAGCCATATTTAACCCGGGGCTTTAGGAGATGGTGACGGAACTCAGCACTTTCACAGTTGAGCGTGCACCAGAAAGAGTCCCCTGCAGGGCTTACTAAAGCAAGCATTTGGGCGCCCAGGGCTACTACATAATTCACGGGCCCCAGGGCAAAGCAAAAATGTGGGACCTCTCATTGAAAACTGAAGCCATCTCCAGAGCCCCTCTCAGTGTGGAGCCCTGGGGAACTGTGCAGGGCACACACTCACGAAGGTGGCATCGGACAGGCCCTTCCCCACGGTTCCTGATTGCATAGGGCTCAGGTGGGGGCGGAGAACCCGCTTTTCTCACAAGTTCCCAGGCAATGTGGACACGGCTGGCCTTACGGCCACAGGTTGAGAATCACTGCCTCAACTCAAGGTCCTACGAGTGACCCTTAGTGCTGGGAAAATCAAACTGTTTTGGCAGGTGGTGACCTATTTTGGGGATGGGTGAGGAGAGGTTTCCAGCACCATTAAATCACACCAGATAGGTGACTACCTTCTCCAAACAGCAAAGGCCAGCCCTGTGATTCCTGGCCTATTGAGACGATTTTTTTCCTCCTCAATTTCTTTGATCTCAGTGGCAACACTGACATCAAAATCTGGTGTAATCCCAAGACAGCTCTATTTGGGTTAACTAGGCCCAGAGGAAATAGTTCTGCTTAAATTTTCCTGTTTTTAACAGTTCCAACCTAGCCAAACTGGTTTCCATCCATGCCCAGTACACTTGCTTCCAGGAGGTGGTGGATTGGCTGTAGCAGCCGGCCAGCCGGCCTCTGGGAGGAAGGGAGAGGGGCACTCAGGGACCACGAATGGAAATAGAACATCTTGGGACTGAAATCACAATGGCTGGCGGGCCAGGAAGCCGGCAGGCCAGCCCCGAGGGGCCCCTGGGACAAGCTGGCCTCTTGCCTTTGTGGGACATTTGCTCCTGCAGCACCTGCTTTTCCTCCTCGGGGACTCTGAAGGAACCCGGCCAGCTCGCTTCAGTCTGGAGCCCAGGGTGAAAAACGCAAGGCTGGAGGCACACCTTCACCCTATGGGCCAGGGGCGCATGCATATCACCCTCCGCTATCACATTCCTACTGTGTGTCTGCCCCGGGCTGGGCACCAGGCAGGAAATCAGTCAGGCCATCCATTAACAAGTGTCACTATGTACTCAGCCCTGTCCTAGGGAGAATCAGGGATCCTGAAAGGTGGAAGAGCAATCTTTTCTATTCTTTTTTTTAAGTTTATTTATTGAGAGCAAGCGTGTGTATGCATGCACATGCATGAGCTGGGGAAGGG
The DNA here is from genome assembly GCF_008692635.1 of Crocuta crocuta. Lineage (NCBI taxonomy): Eukaryota > Metazoa > Chordata > Mammalia > Carnivora > Hyaenidae > Crocuta > Crocuta crocuta. The sequence goes on along the minus strand of NW_027551558.1, from coordinate 12,644,190 downwards.
AAGAGAGAGGAGAGAGAGAATCCCAAGCAGGCTCCATGCTGGCAGCCCAGGGCCCAACACAGGGCTCAATCCCATAAAATCATCCTGAGCCAAATTCAAGAGTCAGATACTTCACTGACTAAGCCACCCAGGTGCCCCAAGAGCAATCTTTTTGCTCAAGGAATCTACAGACGGGTGGGGAAGAAAAAGATAAACCACCATAAGGTTATACAACAATCCAGAAGAAATCCTTGGTGCTAAATAAAGAGGAGCCAGCTAGTAGATGTTCACGAAGCCCCCAAAGGGGTCTTTAAGTCACCTGGGGTTCACGGTCTCAGTCGCTCGCTTCCCAGGCCCCTTCGGGGTCTGACCCCCAGAAGAGAGAGGCAGGTCATCAGAATCAGAGGCCCTCTGCTGAGACAGGCACGCTCAGTGTGGGGAGCACAACAAGATTCTTTAATGCTAAAAATAGCTCCAGTAAACAGGCTTTGATGACGACTCCCCACAGCCAGGATATGCGCGGGCTGAGGTTTCGGAGCACTTTTTCCGGAGCACCGCTGCTCATTTCCTTCAGGCAGCACCACCCATGTGGGGCGGGACCCCATGGGCAGCAGGAGCTGGGCATCTGGGGTGAGCGGCGGCGTGGCAGGGCAGACACTCTCGACCAGGTCTTTGAGACCAGACTGTTACAAGGTACTGTTGGTCAGGATGCATTTTTTTTTCCCACCATGGTCATCTTCCCTCTTTATTTCCTACCCTGAAAAGTTCCAGCACTGCTCTGACCATTCCTAAAACCATACTGATGTGATCTTCCCAGTTCACATGTGCTTGGCGCTCACCATTTTGTTTTATTACAGGGCTTTCTTTTTAAAACTAATCCCTCCCCTCCAACTTTCCCAGGTCCATAGACCACCACTGCTGTCACCAGGTAGAAAGCATGGGCTATCTTCACATCTTTGGCAGAAGGCACTGTGTTTTACCCAATCTTGCTGGCTTCCCAAAGGGCCTTGAACATCCACCATTTGAGATTCATTGCTTTGTTCTTTACATAACTTATTATCCTATCTTATGTCTTTGTATTACCCTTTATAAGATATAGCACATGGCTGGGGTCCAGCGAATACCCCACTTTTTGGTTTCAGTTAAGGGAGTGATCTGAACAAGGTCAGTATCTCCAGAAGAGTTTGTATATTAGCTGCTTTCAGCCATTTACATCCTAGTATGAATCAGCTTCTCAGCTCCTCTCCAGACAGGACAGAAAAAAGCCTTGATGTGGAAGGTGAATGGGGCAAGGAATGAATGAATCGATTCATTCATGCCAACGAATCGATAATAAACCTAACATTTCTCTTTTAAAACCTTGCTACATGATGACCTCCAGCAACTGCGTAAATCAATTTGATTTCACCCCGTATGAGTATGGGGAGGCCAAAACTCAATTTTACAGTGAAAAGCCGATTTTGCATAGTTACTGCTGTTTGAGGCCCCCTGAACGCAGGAGCTACCCTCATTTGGTCCCGGTTTGCGGGGACCATCTTGAAAGAGGATTTAAGACAATCAAGCAATACTTCCACTGATGTTCCCGTCAGAGTGTGTTCTGTTCTCGGCCCAGCGTGGAAGCTAATATCATAAAGCTATTGTTTCAGTTTGTTTCCTGTGATACGGATCTCATTGGGCTGTCCCGACTCCCAGGCTGAATTTCTCAGCGCTGAGGTTTTCCTCTCCAACATTCCCACACAGAACAGCCTACTGTGAAAATCAAAGGGAAGCGTGTTACTAAGTAAAGCAGAAACTTTTCTAAAGTAAAACCTGGTCTTTTTTAGCCGTTTGAACTCTGAGCTATGCAACTGGCTATTTCCGATTTTAAAGCGAGCCAACCCGGGCGCTCACCTTTGTTAGAAAGCCTTCAACAATGAATCTGTGGTTTGTTTTGACTTGGAAAAACCAGGCTGCTTGGCATTTTGATAGGCGTTGCTGTAAGGTGGGTATAAGAGGACTTTCTGCTGGGTTGCTGTTCATGCCATTTCTCCAGAAGCCTCTACTTCGTCTAAATCAGTTTGCTTATTCAAAATGACTTTTATTTCTACACTGTAACTTGTGGAGAGCCTCCTGTGTGGCAGCCGAGAGGATAAGGGTTTTCTGTCCACTTAGCTCAATCCTCCAATAGCACTGCCAAGCAAGTACTGTCACCCTACTCGTACAGACGAGAAAGGAAAGCTCGAAGGCAGTGAAGAGATTCTCACAAACTTGGAAAGAAGGCTCCAGTGTGGGTCTGCGTGCCCACAAATCCCACACTCCTCTTCACTGTATTGCATATTTTGAAAAAGCAAAATGTGATTTAAAAAAAAAATCCTGTCTCACATGCAATTCCTGAAGACCATTTCAACAATCAGTCTAAAGAATGTGTGGCTGGAGCCTGGAAGAGAAGGCAGAGAAAGGGGATGTGGAAAAGCCATCCGCCTCCTCCTCCTCCCCTGGGAAATGCGTGTTTTATGAGAAGTGCTCCATCAAGGACAGCAGGACCCGATGGCCAGATGTAGACACTTCTTATCATTTTCCGTCAGTCCTCTCCTCAGGACGGAGAGGGCCAGAGCTGACATGCTGAGGGCGCTGGTCCATCTGGGGCCAAGCCCAGCCAGAGGGCAGGCAGTTTGTGTGCACAACTTGCAACAGCTCCTGAGCGGGCTGCGTGCGGGCTCCCTGTGGTCCCATCTCCCTGGGTGTCGCCGGCACACGGGGCTCACACCACTCCAGCACACAGGCAGGTGGGTGTGCTCAGGGGACCTGGCCTCTGATATCCAGTTTTCACCAAGCCAACCTCTGACCACCGAGAAGGATGACTGTACGTGGGGAAGCATGGAAATCAAAGCCACACATCATGAGAAAGAACAGACACAAGTCACGGAATGTGTGAGGGCCATCGCTGCACCCCACTGCTCAGGGCTGGCCCCCAGGTGCCTCTGTTCATCTTTGGTTCTCCTACCAAGGAAGAACCCTCCCCTGACGCCTAACCCTCATCGAGGTCTTTGCCTGACGAGGTTTGCACAGTGCTCCTGCCCACCTGTGTCCGTCTTTCTCACAAACACAGACTCACGAGGCCTTGCATTGCAGGTGCAGATTCACCAGGTGCTAAGTGTGTGACTTTGAGCGACCTTTTCTGTACCTCACTTCTCCTCATTCTACAAGTTCTGTGATGTTCTACAAGTCCAGAAGCAGTTAGAGAGTGTCCCAATGATAATGAATATATTACTCCTTTTGGGGTCTCTGTTGGTGGAGGGATGGGGCTTGCAATGGAAGGAAGCAATAATTTACCCAAAGGAATTAATGTCTAAGAGCAGAATTTCAAGCATCATAACAGGGAAGTTGAGGAGATACTTCTGGGTGTGGGGCAAGCGTCTCTGTCTGGTCATTAAATCCTCCACTGCAGACTCTTTGTATATGTAGAGATGATTCCAATACTCCCAGACGCTGCCCTCACCTGTCCAGAAAGAGAAGCCTCTTTAAAAGAAAGAGGTCCACATGTGCCCTCTGATGGGGTCTCCCAGCCACTGTCCTGGCTTTCAGTAGCATCTGCAACAAACCTGCCATTCCATGGCATTGTTTCTTTGGAAGTATTTATAGAGCATGACTTTGCCCTTGGTTCTCCCCCTCCTGTCTGCTCTGCGGAGATTCTTTAGATTTGCAGGACAGGGTTAGCACTCCGACCCTTGGACCCACCGAGGTGTCATCCTATTTTCTGAAGGTCTTTCTTTCCCCATATCCTTCCTGTGCTTCAGGGCCCAGAATAGCACATGCTGGTCTCGCCTCCCTGCCTTGTGCTGGATTCCCTCTGCTCTGGGTTTCTTCCCCAGAATAGCCCCTTCATAACAGGATGGCAGACTCTACCGGCTCCCAGGCACCAGGCTGGCTCAGGAAAACTGGAAGCCAACCACAAAAGAACCTTCCCCTGCCTGCCTGCCTCCCTGGAGCTCACTGGCTGGGACGCTGCCCACCGCGACGCCTCAGTCGTGTGGAGAGAGGCACTACCTGCCGTCCAGTTTCCTCATGAAACTGGCAGACCAGACCAGATGGGACTGTCACACAGGATCTGAAACTGGAAAACTAACTCCCCAGGCTGCTGCTTTCTGGTCAGGACTCACAGAAAAAGGTTTTTCTGAAGACTGTGAATTTGGAGGGAAAAAAGCCCAAAAGTATGGTGAACTGGAGACTCGCAGTGATGCCAGTCAGGGTGAGGGTGGGCGGGCTCCAGGAAGGCTGTTACCCGCCGAGGACTTGGCGGGGTGAAGGAGCGTGGCCCGCTCAGGTGCCTTACGCACTTGGCCTCCTGTCATTCCACAGATGCTCTGTGCGGCAAGTGGCCTGCACCCCTCTCACAGGCGAGCAGACCAAGAGCAGAGACACCACAGCATCGACCCGGCATCCTGGCTGGGGAGAGGGGAAAGACTACGCGGGCACAGCTGCTGCCCTTCTGGAGAAGGCAGCTGGAAGGTAAGCACGAAAATGCTTCCGAAAGATGCTCTGGAGTGGAGTGTGGCTCTGGCGGCCAGACGGCCAGGCACCCGGGAGTCTGGTGAAAGCTGCTCCTGACGCCCCAGCCCTTTCTGTCCTCAGCTTCTGGGTGTCCACGCGCCTCCTTAGTCCTGTCCCTGCTCTTCACCCCATGGTACTTCTTACTGTAAAGGTCACTGCCAGACAGGAGGGGTTCAACACGAAGGAAGGAAGGAAGCCCCAGTGATGGCGTCTGTGTGTGTGGGGGTCCCGCAGAGTGGGGGTTGTGTGGAGGAAGACCTTCCCAGGGGCCTCCCGCACGACTGGGCCTCCCACGTGTGAGCACAGGCCGGTGAGGCCGCTGTGCACACCGGCTCGGGGGGCTGCAGGCCTCACCTGAGGACAGAAGCTTGTGTGTGCGCAGGAAGCTGATGGCCAGCCGCATGATGGAGGCTTTGTCCAGGTGCGAGCTCACGCTGTGAGGCAGGGGCAGCTCGTGGGCCAGCTCGTAGAAGACCTCGGTCTCTTTGCTCCGCCGGCACCGGGCCGCGTCCCGGGACTTCTCCTTCCTCCTCTCCGAGCTACTCCTAAGTTCAGAGAGAAGGGGGTTAGTTCCTGAAAGGTAACGGTCATGCTATCCATCATGCCTCTGGTCAGGACATCCCCAGGGCCACAAACCATGGTGTGGCCAGACTCTTCTGCTGACCGGGTGTGGGCCGATACCTGTCGTCCAAGCACACACAACCTCTGCTGTATACTATTGGCTCTATGTTCGTGTGTGTGCGTGTGTGTGTGTGTGTATGCGTGTGTGCTCACGTGCTTCTAACCACCTCCCTCCTCTCCTACACCAGACCAGGGCTTCACATGCAGGGCCTTGGAGCAAAGACTTGCCAATTAATCAACTGGCAAAGATGGGGATGGGTCCCGGGGTTATCTGGGGACAGAGGTGAGTGCCCAGGGACGGTGAGGGGAGTATGAGGAAGCTGTGGCCACTGGCCCAGAGCGCTGTGTCAAAGGATCTGGAGAACGAGACGAAAGCCCTCTCTCTGGATAAAGTGCACTTAGAAAAATCTAAGCCCGGGACGGAACCTTAGATCCCATTTTGTATCAAAGAGTAATTTCCTCAGTAAACATTGAAAAGGCCGTGAAAGCCCAGGAAGAAACAGCCAGACATCTGTCAGGCTGATGTCCCAAAGCGCGTGCCTGGCAAGGGTTAAAAAGGAGCGTGCACAAACACGTCTCCTCTCTCACCCTGCCAGCATAGGCTAGCAGCCTGTCACATGCTCACGTTCCTCTTCTTTGCAGGACGGAAGGAAGGAAGGATGACACACAGCCAAACCTGCCTCTTTCAGGAAATCCTACAGAAATCCTAAATCTTATAAAGCCTATGTTAGGTCCTAATACGAGCAGGTTCAAAAGCCAGCCCACCTGGATTGAAATTCCGGCTTCTCCGGGGGCCAGCTCAGTACACCTAAATTATTTAGACTGCTCAGACTCAGTCTTCTCATCTGCAAAATGGTACTAATAGTACTTATCCTACCAAGTTATTGTGAGGATTGGATGTGATAATGTATATAAAACCTTTACAACAGGTTTATCCCAACTGTAAGCAATCAATGTTAGCTTATATTAATAACAAATCTGAAAAAAAAAGATCCTGAGAGTAAAAGTGTTACACAAGAGTACAGTACAACTTATTTTCATAGAAAGGTAAGTATTATACATAATACTTCTTATACATTACATAGGAAAAAAATCTAGAAACATAAAATAACTTATTTTTAGAAAAATTAACATTTATTTTTGAGAGACAGAGAGAGAACACAAGCAGGGGTAGGCAGAGAGAGAGGGAGACACAGAATCTGAAGCAGGCTCTGAGCTGTCAGCACAGAGCCCGATGTGGGGCTCAAACTCACAAACTGCAAGATCATGACCTGTGCTTAAAATGGATGTTTAACCGACTGAGCCACCCAGGCACCCCTAAAAATAACTATTATTCTTACAGTTGTTACATATGTAGTGCTTACTATATTCCAGGACATGTTTTAAGCACTCCTATATTAGCTTCTTGAATTCTCACAACTGCCCTTGGAAATAGTACTACTGTTGTGTTTAATTTATAGATGAGGAAACAGATCCAGAGAGGTGACATAATTCACCTGCAGCCCTTGGTCAGGTTAAGTGTGGAAGTGGCTTTGCGCCAGGCTTTTATCCAGCAGTGAGGTCAGTGGAGGGATTATTAGTTTTTAGTGCTTATCTGTATTTTCTTATGCTTCTATAAATAACCTGTACTGCTTGTTTAGTAAACAAGTTTTTTAAAATTCTTTTATTTATATATATTTTTAAAGTTTTTTTTTTTAATGTTTGTTTTTTTGTTTGTGAGAGCTCAAGCAGGGCAGGGGCAGAGAGATGGATACAAAGAATCTAAAGCAGGCTCCACACTGATAGCAGGGAGCCTCATGTGGGGCTTGAACTCATGAACTGTGAGATCATGCCCTGAGCTGAAGTCAGATGCTCAACTGACTGAGCTGCCCAGGTGTCCCCCCCCAAATTCTGTGATTTTAAAATAAACCATCCAGGGGCGCCTGGGTGGCTCAGTCTGTTAAGCGTCCGGCTTCAGCTCAGGTCATGATCTCACAATTTGTGGGTTCAAGCCCCACATCGGGCTCTGTGCTGACAGCCAGCTCAGAGCCTGGAGCCTGTTTCAGATTCTGTGTCTCCCTCTCTCTCTGACCGTCCCCTGCTCAGATTCTCTGTCTATCTCTCTCTCAGAAATAAATAAAACATTTTAAAAAATAAAATAAAATAAAATAAACATTCCAATGTAGTTAATGGTTCTCAAGGCCTCATTCAACCAGCTCCAACTTGCTCCCTCTGTCCTCCCATCTGGGATCTTACAGAGCCGGCCACGGCTTCTCCTCGTGTTTGGTTCTACAGACTGTTATCTGGACAGAAGATCGGTATTTGGGGATTCACAGAGTGTTGCCATGTCTCTCAGAGACCTCCGGATTTGGGGCAGAGGCACTGTTAGGCTTTACAAGATGCTTCAGTCTTTAAGTTTTTTAAAAAATGTTTTTTTTTTTTATTTCTGAGAAAGAGAGAAAGACAGCATGAGCAGGGGAGGGTCAGAGACAGAGGGAGATACAGAATCTGAAACAGGCTCGAGGCTCTTAGCTAGCTGTCAGCACAGAGCCCCACGCAGGGCTTGAACCCATGAACCGCAAGATCATGACCTGAGCTGAAATCAGATGTTTAAATGACTGAGCCACCCAAGCGCCCCCAAGATGCTTCATTTTTTAAAACCAGAGCGTCCAGCTCCCTGGGTGGATTAGCATCACATACTCAGACTGTGGGAAGAAGGTCCAACAGCTGTGGATAGACAGAGAGAACTTTCAGGAAAACTGTGAAACGGGTTAGATAGTTATTTCCCGTCCTCTCTCCCTCTTCTGTTTCCTTTACCAAACTCTCGTTTCCTCAGCTCCCTGCACATCCATTCTCCAAGCCCTCACTCCATCCGCTCCCATCTGCACCTCTCAGAACCGGCTGTCAGGACCGGTCTGCTCCTGCATGAGAGCTTTAACAGTAGTCTGTGTAGGAGTCCCTCCCACTTACATGTTAGTCCTGACCTCTGACCATGGAGCAAAATCAGCTGTTCAGGGCTTGCTGACATCCCGGCGTGGGGAAGGAGGCTGGGAGGGGACAGGGCACTAAATCTGTACACCTCATGACAGGCAGGCGTGAGAGCAGGTAAGGAGCGCCAGGCCTTTGAGATGCTGGATTCCACGCTCTGGCGCCAACCCGGACTCCCCAACAGAAGCATCATCAGCACACTATCAGTCAATAAGGCTTCTAGAGAAGCAACCCTGGGCTGAACGGATTGCCAGCACAGGCTGGGCCAATAATGCCAACATCTGCATGCACATAGCTTCCCTTTGATGCTGACCCTTTCTTAAGAGTGCAAGGAAACCGACAAGGTACAGAGGGAGAAGCAGGGGTGTAAAAAAAAAAAAAATGAAACAAAACCAAAGGCAGGCTGGAGCCGATGCTGTGCCTGGCAATGGCATTCGGGACTTGGGTCCTACCATGTCCCCTCAACCCCACAAATGTGTATTCACACCTCCTTTTGTGCCTCAAAACTGCACCAAGGACCTTACATATATGCCCTTATAATAATTCTAATGACAAAACTGTGGGCACAGTTTATACATGTGGAAACAAGTGCTCTGACGTGAAGTGCAACTTGCCCAAGATCACAAAGTAAATGCCTAAACCCTTGGAGAGCATGCCGTCAGCTGGGCAGATACTTAGAAGTCCTAAGACACACAGGCGCTCTGTGTCTCATTTCGTCTTTACAACCTGCGTGGGGGATGGGCAAGACAGGCACAACTCTTGCCCCCATTTCACAGATCTGGAAACTGAGGCCCCACCATGCTAAGTAACTTACCTAGGACAACTGAGCTAACCAGTGGCAGAACTAGGGCTAGAACCTATCTCTTCCTAGGCCAATACCCTTTCCCACAGCTTAATGGCAGGAGGTCGTGGCTTTAGTGAGAAATGAAGAAACCACAAAATCTTAACATTTAGAAAAACAAAGACTGAGAATCTCAGGCAGCCTCTTTCAAAAGTCATGAGCTACACGTTAGCTACCTTGTTTTTACAGTTGCACTCTGGGGCTAGTATAACTTTAATTAGATTATCTAGTTAACCTTGACACAGCCCAGGGATATCTGTCTAATGCTGACTCTTAGAAGAACAAAAGTGTGTAACACTGCTCTCATTTAATTAGCAACGCTGAAGAAGCAGCATAATTAATGATAAGTGTGAAGGTAAGACCTCCCTGATTGATGCATCTGCAGCCTACTTCCTCACGCAACTGACCACAGGTTGAGCCTCTTAGCAAATGGAAAAGGGGGCTGGAAGTTAGGAGGGCTGGTGTTTTTGTTTGTAAATGTTTATTTATTTTTGAGAGAGAGACACAGAATCCAAAGCAGGCTCCAGGCTGTCAGCACAGAGCTCAATGCAGGGCTCAAACCTACAAACTGTGAGATCATGACCTGAGCCGAAGTAGGACGTTTAACTCACTGAGCCACCTTGGACGCCCCAGGACTGGTGTTTTAATGTACTGGCCACAAGACTATCTATCTGATTCAGATGAGGAAATATATTGTTGGTGCCCTGATAGCCTCATCTGAAAAATGGGAAAGGTCTCACATCTTATTTATTTGTCAGGATCGAAGGAAGTGAATGCACAAGGGTTGGAAGTACTAGAAACTTTTCCACAAATGAAAACCATCGTGTCATCTGGCTAATCTGAGTGTCAGTCACAGAGTTTGGTCATAACAGCTGGTCTTCATCACCGAATCCACGCTGCCTCAGGGCTGGAGGAGTAATTGGGGGTCCAGTTGATCTTGACCAGTACCTGTTACGTTGATGAACCTTCTTAGGTCAACGAGGCTTCATTTCCTAAAATTCTTGCATTTTGTTTTCTTTCCCTCGATCGGTCCTAGAATGACCTGCAGTATAGACCAGCATTTTTTGCTTTCGTGACAATCCTAGACATGGCATGTTAGAATTCTCTGCTTCCTCATAAAGAGACAGCTTATGTTAAGATTTCCAAATCCTCAGAAAAGACTCAAATTTATTTCTTACTCCAAATTGTTCCTTCTACAAAGTGCCCACTCCTGTCTTTCTGGGTGGCCCTCCCGCAACCACAGGGTGGTCCTGAAGAATACTTGGTATCCAGAATGCACTCCGTACATGTGGCCCTGGGTCACTGTGTCCTCCTGCTGACCCAGACGCATTTACTGAACTCCACGCTGGACCTCGTGAAACTGCAGAGTGGGTAAGGTGCACATTCCTTGTTGTCAAGGACATGCAGTTTCATTAAGGAGACAATAATTTGAAACACCTCTGTGAACCATAGGAGCAAGCATAGGCAGTAAACAGCCTAAGTGGTTAAGATAAGGAAGGAGCCGGTATGAGCAAGGTCACAGAATGCTACTCAGGGAGGCAGGACTTCAGCAGATCCTAGAAGGACACATAATACCATCCTGACATGGCTTGAGGGTCAGAAACCGCTTCCCCCCTCCCCGCTCATATATGAGCTATCTCATTTGATTCTCGAAACAACCCCGAGGGATAGGAACTATTATCCCCTCTTAATAGATGAAGCAGAGATTTAGAGAGATTAAGTAACTTGATAAAAGATATGGTCTCAAACGGAGTTCTTCTGGGTCCAAGATCAAGGATTTTCCCACTGGCAGTGAAGAAACTGGTGTCTATTGCACAGCTTTGCTGTGCCGTGTTAGACACTCTCCCACAAAGTGGATGTTCACAGACCCTATAGGGAGAAGAGGTGGGTTGAAACTTGAAAAGGACACTATGACATAAAGATTCTCGGTCCTTAAATGAGCACCCACTCATTTGGGAAAAAGACCTGAAACCTCAGGAGGAGATTAAGAGGCACTATCCGTGTTCCCATTGGGTGTGAGAAGGAGGNCAAGTTTATACTTACTCTCCCCGAGGTAGACACTCACATCTGGTCCCAACCGAGGGAAGTGACCACTTAAGGACCAGGCAGCTGGTCAGAAAGCAAAACAAAACTGACATAAAGCTTCAGTGGGTGTATGCCACAACTTGGCCAGGAAAGAACTGTGTCCAGAGCTTTGCTCTCTTCAAAGTGTCTCCTTAGATTCTGGGTCATTGGTCCAAGCTTGGCTTAAGTCAATAACAGGACCATTATCAGCTCTTGGTCAAGATGATTCTGGTTGCTGACTTCCAGATAAATAGAGCCCGGTGTGGCCCCCAAGCTGTCCCCAGCTGCACCAGTGAGGCTGGTTGCTTAATTAGCTATCCTCTTCCGACCTGCAGTATGACAGGACGCCTTGCCTAATGCCTGAGGGCCACCAGGGTACCAAAACACTCTGCCTGTTCCCCTATAAGGTCAGTTGGCCTAGAAGCACGATGGATTTCAGCAGGTAGGGAGAGAGACTGAAGCTGATTACGCCAGCTTGAATCAGTCTACTGGTTGGTGGTGAAATTCTTTGTTTTAAAAATGTTTATTTTTGAGAGGAAGAGAAGGGGAGAGAGAGAGGGAGAGAGAGGGAGAGGGAGGGAGAGGGAGGGAGAGGGAGAGGGAGGGGGGAGAGAGAGAGAGAGAGAGAGAGAGGCAGAGAGAGAGAATCTCAAGCAGGTGCATGGAGCCTGATGCAGGGCTCAATCCCCCAACCCTGGGATCATGATCTGAGCCTAAATCAAGAGTCGGACACTCAACCGACTAAGCCACCTACGTGTCCCATTGGTGACAAAATCTAAGCTCGTGCCAAATCGCAGGAGGTTGTAACAGAGGAAATGAAGGTCAAATGCCATTGGAAGGGCTCTTGTGACCCTTCCGTGAAGCTGTGTGGCTGCTGCACAAGGACTGCCCAAAGGGAAGAAGAATAGCCTCGGGTCCCAGAGATCAGGACGGACCCCACACCCAGGGGTTGATAACTGCACGGATGAAAGCAAAGCAGAGTCAAAGTGAGGGCTTCTCAATCTTGGCTGCTCTTCTGAGTCATCAGAGGAGACTTAAACACTAATGCCTGGGTCCCCTACCCCCCAGAGTCCGGTTTAATAGACTGATTTAATGGTGTTGAGTCCGGGTATCGGGGATTTTAAAGCTTCCCGCATGATTCCCATGTGCACCCAGGTCTGGGAACCACTGTAGCAAAGCACTCAGCTTAAAATAAAGAGGTTTGTGTTTTGGTTTTGGTTTTTGTGGAAGAAAAGGAAACTGATATTTATTGTGCCCTGAGGCAAAGTGCATTTCATGGACAATCTCATCTGATCCTTGGTTAAACTAAGGGGCGATATTGGCCCTGGTGTTTGCAGAGCAGTGATTGTCAATTTTGGCCTCCAGCAGAATCACCTGGAGGGCTCCCTAAACCGCAGGCTTCCACACCTGTGGTCACATGTCCTCAGAGGACGGTCCATAGACCCAGGTCTATTTCTGAAATTAACCATTGCTCTAAGTATTTTGGGAGGCCTATTAGCATCAATTTCAGAGCCACAAAAGAAAAGCAGTGGTAACACTTCATAGAACATACTTCATTTTAAACCCCAAACAATGTCATCCTGTTTGCCCGCCCCCTTTAGTCACCAGATTTGGCTGTGGATGGATGTCGGTTGTTTGAAAGAATGAAATGTGCCCTCTGAGATAAGGCCTTGCCACAATTGAAGTTACTCAAAAGAATAGTCTTTGCCTCTACAGACAATTCTAAAGGAGTGGCAAAAATGTGCAAAGAGGGTGGTATTCTCATGACCAATTTTCTGGGTGTATTTGGATGTGTGTCCAAAGGAAGTAGTGATTAGCATATGAATCTATTACAGAGGGGAGTAAAGGCGTCAATGTCAACCAGTCAAAATAGAAGAAATTAAACTTGCAAACTCAGGAGGAGCTGGGCATATTAGACAGACCTCTGCAAGGGGAAAAACCGCATTAATATAGCTTCACTGTACACACCCCTGGTGAGGGGCATGGGCTCTGCCCCAAAAGAGACCAAGCCTCCCTGGAGAGAAGACTAATACTATAGATTTGCATATCAAAAGTCCTAAAAGAGGGAATACAAAGAAGAGGTGAGGGCTAGAGTGAGCAGATGCTCCCACTCATCCCTGCCCCAAAGGAGGAATCCTGGGAAGTGTCTCATACCTCACCCTCCCCACCTCCCCTCCACTGGGCTGAGCCCCTGACTCCCTGACCCACGCTGATGGTCTGTGCCCCTGGAGAGCGGGCCTGGACTGCATTTAGAGCTGACACTAATGTCTGGGCCCACCCAACATGGCCCTCTAATGCTCAATTCTGCTTACGGCCCGCTGGAGATGCTTATCTGGTGGGCTTCTGGGCCCCAGGCAGCCTGGAGAAGAGCAGCAGACCCAATTACCAAGCAGCCCCATAGGTATAGCCCAGGCGGGGCTCCAGATGACCCAGCTCCTTATATAATCTGAGGACATGTGCAGTCCCCAGCCCAGCTGGGAAAGCCAGGCATGTATAGGAGTCACAGTGGTGACCTGTTGCCACGCCTAGCTTCGCCGAGCCCAACCCTCAGTGGGGTTTTCCTTATTCGACATATTAGGAGGAATACCACTTTACATTTGTGCCAATCACCATGGTTTATAGAGCACTTTATAAGCTAGTCTGTAAATCTCACCCTGCAGGATAGAAGGAGCAGGGACCGTTATACCCATTTGAGAGAGAAGGCAAACTGAAGCTCAGAAAGGTAATGGCAATGTGCAGAGCTGGAACAGAAGCCCTGAGCTCTGAGGTTTTCAGGGACGCACGAATGGAGAGCCCACTGCCAATCAGCACAGGACCTGTCACACAAGTGCAAATAGACCTTCGTTATTCATTACCGTTCTATAACCCAGCTTATCTTAAATCATTTCCTTTTTAAAAAATGCTTTGGTGAAGATAAGGGTAATACACATTTGGTGTAGGCAACTTTAAAAGTACAGAAAGGTATAAATAAAACTGAGATTTCATTGGATTTATGGCTTCTTAATATTTTATCACATTTTAAAGAATTCTTTAAAGATATTCACAACCGGCAGTCATATCATGTGGGGCATACATATCACAACGCACGAAGCCATTGTTGAGTTATGGTTTCTAATTTCTAGGTGTTATATGCAATACTGTGGTGACTGTGTATCAGGTGTTGCTTTCTACTTTATTTTTTGGGATAAAAGAGGACATGTGTCCAGCTGGCCACCAGCTCCCCACAGCTGCCTTGCAGCGACTCCCCTGTGCAAGCTCAGGACTGGACAACATTTGCGTGTCCAGGGCCGCGACTGCTGCTAGTAAAGGCAGGGCCCCTGGGACAGGTGCCGCAGAGGGAAGGATCAGGGGCGGGAAAGCAGGATGCGCACACGGTCTCAGCCACTTTCTCCGCCCGGTCACCAGCACCTCTAGGCTTTCTCTTTCTCTGGCTATATTCATGTTAATGCAACTGAAGACAGATGGCCACCTGACTTGGGACTGGGGACTCCAGTTCTGGAAGATGGTCACTCTTGTTGGTCAGCAGGACCTCCTTCCCCATTGTAAAAGCAAAGTGTCTTTCCATCTACTCTGATCTCAGCACAGCCAATGCATGGACAGAGGAGGCTCCGGGGCACCTGTACCCATGGGAAGGGGAGGAAAGCAAGCAGCTGCAAGGGGCAGCCGCCTGGATCTCCATGGCTCTCTCTGGCCTCTGATGCTGCTACTGCCCGACCCCCTACACTGTGCAGACTCCAGCCAAGGGACTCATCAACCTCTGTGAGCTGAGATGCTGCTGCCGCTGGTGCTACCACTAGAAAGGACTCTCGTGAGATATTTGCTGTTGTGAGGACTCTCATCATACTACCTTCGATTTAATCCTGAAACAGTCCTGTAAGATAGGTCTGGTGTCATCCCGTTTTACACAGAAGCAAATAGATTGCAAGGATGTTAAGTGACGTACCCAGTGTCACCCAGTGATGGAGCCAGCACTCAAACCTGTCATTTAAAAACATTTTAGGGGTGCCTGCGTGGCTCAAGCATCCGACTTCAGCTCAAGTCACAATCTCACAGTAAGAGCCCCACACTGGGCTCTGTGCTGACAGCTAGCTCAGAGCCTAGAGCCTGTCTTCAGATTTTGTGTCTCCCTCTCTCTCTAACCCTCCTCTGCTCATGCTGTCTCTCTCTCTCAAAAATAAATAAAACATTTAAAAAACACATCTTTTTAATGTTTATTTTTCAGAAGAGGGATAGAGTGTGAGTTGGGGAGGGGCAGAGAGAAGAGGAGACACAGAATCTGAAGCAGGCTCCAGGCTCTCAGCTGTCAGCACAGAGCCCAATGTGGGGCTTGAACTCACAAGCCTTGAGATCATGAGCTGAGCCAAAGTCGGACACTTAAGTGACTGAGCCACCCAGGTGCCCCTCATACCTGCCATTTAAGCATAAATCTTACACTCTTGATTGCATTGTCACTGTCTGGGAAAGGTCATAAGCAGATCCCTCTTGCAGGTTCAAATGGGCTAGCTGAGCTGGGTGTACGGGAGGGGGATGGGGGGGAAGCTTTCCCTCTAAGGATACTTAATTAGATGAATTCTCGATCTGGGAAGCACCAAAAGGGACATCCTGGCCACCCTCTTGCCCTAGGTCAGCCCCTTTTAAACCAGGCCCAGTGGGATATATTTTCTCTGCTTGGAGACGTCTGTGTTTAAAAAAAAAAAAAAAAAGTTCTTACTTTGCTAGCAGAGTCTGCAGACACCACAGGTAAAGTGTTTCATCCTACTTTTTGTCATTAAACATTTTTATTGAGGTCTAACTGACCTGTTGTTTCAGAATGAATCACTATCTGCACACACTGCAGAGTGTTCACTGCAAGACGTCTAGTCCCCACACGGTTTTCCTTGGTGCCACTTCCCTGGGCTTGAGACCATTTGCCCGCACTCAAGGGTCTCTCTCTAAAGTGTCTATCCATCAGTAGCCTTCTTCCCTTGGGTCCCACAGGCTTCCAACCACACGATTGGTGATTTGCTCAAGCTATTCTGCATGTGCAGCCATCCCAATCCTATACCGCTGCGTGCAGCCAAGAAAACTGAAGAAATGACAGAGCAGAAAAACAAAGGGAAAAGTGCCCGAAATGGGATGTGAATGGATTCCCACGCACGAAGCATGCGCTGTCTCTGGAGGGAGCTGGGGGCAGCTGACCCTCAGTGACCCCAGCCTCTAAAGGCCAGCGCCTGGCCTTCCCTGTCCCACATCCCATCTGATACACATGCCCTTCCTTCACCTGGCCTGGCTAAACGATATCCATCTCTCAGGGCCTCCTCTAGTCCATGTCCTCCAGGAAGGCCTCACCTCTGCAGACTTCTGAACATCCCGCATCAGAGATTTACATGGCATGATCCAGCCCTGGTGTTTATTTTCTCTTTATATCACTTCTGTAGCACTTGTCTCTCCCTCTAGACCACACATTCCCCAGGGAAGGGACCCATCACCTCTTCTGCTGGTGTCCTCTAAAGCATAAATAGTACAAAGCAGTACAAACTGGAGACACTGGATAAAAAGCACTGGAATAATCTCTGTTCTATGAATTCCTCAAAGTCTCTCACTGTTCTAGGTCTTTTGTAAGAATTCGAATCCAATTTTCAATTAGAATAAAAGATTTCCATCCAGAAGAGCCATAACACAGAGATACTCCAAGATGTTTGTGTGTGTGTGTGTGTGTGTGTGTGTGTGTGTGTGTGTGTGTGTGTGTTTCCAACTCTTTGAATGAAATCTGGGGTTTGAACTAGTAGTGCTGACAGCTGCCTATGGGGTCCCATAGACCAGCATTTCTCAAACTTGACTGTGCACACAAGTCACTCCAGGATCTTGTTACAGCCTCTGACTCAGGAGGTCTAGGCTGGGGCCCGAGACTCTGCATTTCTTACAACCTTCCAGACGCTGCTGATTCCACTAACCACAGCCAGGGACACAATGGAGATGTCAATGTTGACAGGGTCAGTGTTACCCTTGATGCCATCCTTATCCAAAGCCACCTAAAATCCAACAAGTCAGATCTTTTCTTCTGCCAGGAAGAATCTCCCTCTCTTTTTATCTTTTCTTATAGGATATTTCACTTGGCTCCACTTGGATATCCCCACCCGCCTTTGAGTACCCCTTCCCCTCCATCATCTCATCCCCTTTTATTTCTTAAAACTGCTTCCTTCAGCGCCAGTCTGAGCCCTACTCTCCGCAGATGCTTCCCCAGCCACCCTCGCTCCCTTTTCCAAGGCGCTTTCTGCCTGCATTACTCACTGGCCCTCATTAAAGGCCCCCCTGTCTTGCTAGCTTTCCTAAGCCAGCGCCCTGTTGCTATAACGGGACTGTAAGTACTTTTGTGCTTTGGCATGGAGAAGGGGCGCAGACACAACATTTACTTCTGTGCATCCTTCACGGGACCTTGGCCCAGGGCAGACACACTGGGTAAATATTTGTGAACTGATTATAAGGACAATTCAAATGTGCCCTTTACTCTTCTCCTTTCCCTCTCAGGGCCGAAAGCAAGTGTGATCACAGCCGCCTTGGCCTCCGTCCCCAGTCCCGGGGCCCTGCCTCTCTCAGGGGTAGTGGCTGGGCCCCGCTTAGATACTGTGTAGTGCTCAGCAGCTCCTCTTCCCTTCAGTGAAGAGTTAAAGCACTGGGAAGGCTGCTTCCCACTTGGAAACCTCCATTTCCTCATGCAGCGTGAACAAGAGAACATCTATGGACAGAGGCTGAGGAAGCCAACTGCACAGGGAGTGAACTCACTCTGAATGGGGCTGTTCTAACGCCCGCCAAGTCAAGCCATTAAAATGCCATCCCCGAGGCGCAGCCCCCAGCCTCACCTCTAGATATCCCCTCAGCCCTCCCCGGCACAAAGGATGAATGGGGAGCACAGAGCCTAGTGAAAGCAAGCTCTTTCATGAGCAGGGGAGAAGGGCTGGGTGCTGCCCAGTGGGTGCAAAAGCAGAACTCCTCCTCTCGCCCTCTCCCCCTCCTCACCATGCTGAGCCAAATTAACCCCCGATGTGCACGGAGTTGCCCCAACAACTGCTCCCCAAAAAAAGGCAATGGAGGGGAGAGGATGAGTAATAACATTAGAGAAAATATGTGCAGTGCCAAAAATAATCACTGTGTCATGAGAAAACAGAACTGGGCCGCCTCTGGGGCCAGTGCCGGGCATATGCAGGAAGGAGGGGGCAGAAGCTTCCCTGGCAGTGTCATCAGACATTCTGGGTGAAAGAAAGTAAAATGCTATAACTAGAGTAGATGGTTGTCAGAGAGAACTCTCTTCCTGAACAGAATATGATTTTAAGGCTCCGTTCTCCCCTATTTCAGACACTTTAATTTCAAAGGAAATAGCATTCATTTAGTCTTTGAATTGGGACTGACGCTTATCATATGCTAATAGTGAAATATCTTAGGCTCTGCCTTACTAATCCCAATTTGATGCCAGAATTTCTGGTGTCTGGTATTTAAAGTATTTCAAAACAGAAGGAGAAGGCAGTGGTGGGGAGACAGAATCTCTTACTTTCTCCCCCAATCCCATAACCCCCTCTCTCTTCCCTATTTGAAAAAAGAAGAATGCGGTGCTCCTGGGTGGCTCAGTCGGTTAAGCGTCTGACTTTGGCTCAGGTCACGATCTCAAGGTTCATGGATTTGAGCCCCACGTCGGGCTCTGTGCTGACAGCTCAGAGCCTGGAGCCTGATTCGGATTCTGTCTCCTTCTCTTTCTGTCCCTCCCCCACTCATGCTCACACACATGCGCTCGCTCTCTCTCAGATAAAGATTAAAAATTAAAAAAAAAAAAAAGAAGAACACAAGCAAAGACAAAGGAAAAAGAAAGGGAGAGAGAAAGGAACCCAGAGAAAATCTCTGATGACCCTTTCTGTCCTGGGCTTCATCCTATTTTCAGACTGTTGCACAGTTAAATGTCCAGGCTCTGGGATCTGGTTCATGGCCAAGTGCCAGTCCTTGCTCTCTTCCAGTTCTGCCCGCCATACTATGATGATAAGGGAGATGTTCGTGCACATAACGGAAGCTACATTCCATTCCTTTGTAGAGAAGTCATCAAAAGCCACGGGAAATGCCAAAGTCTTCCCCAAGTTACTATCATGCTCTCAGATGAGAATATTGAGCAATTTGGGAAATGGGGTTTTCTCCCCGGCAACAGCCTTTCCTCTCCACTCACTCCGCAAGTATTTATGAACCCCTCTTTGTGTGCTCAGGCTGAGAGCAGTAGAATGAAACCTGGAATGACCACTCCTGGCCTCAGGGAGCTTGCAGAGAAGTACAGAGTCCAGTTCTCGAGGGCTGGGAGGGCCATCAGCCGCCGTGATATGAGTGCACCAGGACAAAGTGTGCCAGGCTGAACATACGGGGAAAGCTGGTGCTGGAGGAGGATGTGAAGCAGGAGGGGGTACAGGGAGGCGATCGGAGGGCAGCAGGGGCAACAAGGACAAAGATGCTGCTGGGGAATTGCAGAGGGAGGCTGGGGGTCAGGAGACAGGCTGGAGCAGGGTACAAGGCTGGAGAAGTCAGAGTGGGGAGATGCACTCATTCCACAAACACCGTCAAGTATCCACAAGGCGCCAAGCACAGAGGAGGGCTTTCAGCAACCAAAGGACAGGGAAATAAAGTCAGACAGTCAGACACCTGCCTACCCCACTGACTGGTAGTGTCTGAGGTGCCAGGCAGTGGGCAGGGCAGAACCCAACCTGGGTCCCCAAAAGCGTGTGCTTTTGCCACGCTGGACAGCAAGTATGAGAACCCCTCTTTCTTGGCAGTAATGCCAGAGGACATGAGTCCCTTTATTAAAAGCTCTAAATATGGCAGCAACTTGTGGGCCACCACAGGCTAGAGCCTTGGCTCAGCCCACAGAGACCTCAGCAAGGCATGCTTACTAAACAGTAACTCATAAACGCTACCCATGGGACGAAAAACAAACTTCACCGAGGGCGCACGCCTCCTCTGGCTCCATGGTGTTTTGTTTCCTTTCAAAGATGTTAGCCCCCATCTTCTAGCTGTTTCCCCTTGCCTCCTGATCGAGAAGAATACAATTCCAATCAGACCTCTGGAGAAGGAACAGCTCGCCAGTCCACTCCTCTGGCACCCAGACCATTTTAGCATGTCACCGTCCCTTTTAAAAACAAGACTGGCTCCCTACTGCCCTCATGATGAATCCCCAGCTCAAGACGTCCCTTGAGGTCACCTAGCCACGACCTTGCCTTCTTGCCTTTATTCCCAGAAGCCAGCCGCACCCTACCTGCTCCAGCTAGACCACGCTCCATACTGCCCCCTATCACTGAGCACCCCCCTCTGCTACCCAGTTATTTTTTTCCACCTGAAATGGGATCTTTACTCTCCTATATTCCAAACCCTATCTATACCTTCGAAACCACTTCTTCCATGGAGATTTTTCTGCTCACTGTACCCAGCCCACACTGATCCCCCGCCCTGTCCTGAACATGTGGAGAGCTGATCAATACCACTTACCGGTAAGATAGCATCACCTTATTGTTCCTTATCTTATAGACCTTCTCTGAGGGAAGAGGCAAATGAGCAAGTTCTTATGTACACACAGCCTGGCACTGTACCCTACTCCCGAAATAAGAGGTCCATCTCTTTCAGATGCAGCATGGCANGACTGCAGATTTGTAATGCTTTGGTGCCTTGTGAGTAGAAGTGGGTGAATAACGAGGAGCGATGGCGACTGTCCTCCTCACTAGATTACCGAACATCTGAGAACCCCTCCCTGCCCCAGGAAACAGGTACCCATACGCTAGGGACGTCTTCATACTGGAGGTGCTGGCTCTGCCTGCTATCCACATCACAGGGGGTGTTCAGTGAGCCAGAAGTCACTCAGCTCTCACTGACAGTGTGCGAGCCTGGACAGAGGTGCCCCCTCCCCCCCACCAGATGTGACCAGGGAGGTTTCTGTCTCTGAGCCCAGCTCCTTGGCACAACAGAACAGTTTGCTGCCCAACGCCACCCATCGCCCAAAACCTTCGCGTCACATGCGTGGATGCCCTTGGAGTCAGACTTCCAATGAGGAAGATGCCAGGGCTTGGGCAGGGTTCCACCCCTTTAGTGATGTCACTTGGAGTAAGAAAATGGGCCACGCTGCCCCCCCCCCCCACAGAAAAGCTTCAAAAGGCAAAAATCCTACGAGACAAAAACTAAACAAATGTAAAATCCAATGGATATCCTGGAGGTCAACAAGTAGGGTTCAAGAACGAGCCACACTTTGGAATAAACATCCTGTGTTAGCCCAAATTTCAGTATTTAAAAATCTAGTCCCCAAACCTCAATCCCACCCGCTCAACACACACACACACACACACACACACACACACACACCCTAGACCAGGAGGGGGTTAATAGAATCCAGCTGCTCCCCTTATCTGGCTAACCTGCTAATGGCAAATCTCTGCTACTGATATTTTATCAGTGATTTCTGCAGATCACTTTTATTAGAGATAATGTCATTTTTACTTCATTATCCAGCCCAGCAGTCAAAGAGAACACAAGTTGCTATTTTTTTCTGTGAAACACCAGTTCTGGCCATTAATGTTGACAGGTGACAGCGAACTGAAACTCTTTGGTCACAGTTTTGGGCAGAAGACTGGGCAGTTAACCCCCTGTTTCCTGGGAGGAGCAGAGCACCCCAGCAGCCTCTTCCGTCGTGGCTACAGAGCCAAGGCGGTTTTTTTGTGTTTCTAATGCCCACCGCCCCGAATGTTCCAGAAGGGCCTGCTGGCGGGGCCGCAGCCGTCCCGCGTGCTCAGTTGCACCCCGGCAGATGAAACGATTGTATGACATCCAGGCGGCGAGTGCAGCAGCACTGTTAATTCTACTTTGCGGAAAGCGGTAATTAACATATGAGTCAGCAGCAGAGAAAGACCTTAAGCCCAGGGAAGAAACAGCCCCTGAGTCCCTGCAGCCTCAGAGGCTGGACTGTGTTCGATTAAACGATTTACAAGATTAGCCCTAGTATGGGGAGACCTGATCAGAGGGTGGTTGGGTAGCCCCAGTGACACTCCCGGGTGTCTCTCAGCTATGCCCGGGACACTCCCAACCTGGCTGCCAGCATGTGGAAGGAAGAGGCCCATTTCTCCAGAATCAACTAAAGAAATGCTCTTTTCTGCACTGCTGCTTGCTTGTTTCTCCTAATTATTTTTTAAAATGCCAGATATAGCTTTGAGTGCCTTCTGATTGGCTTAGAGATTGTTAACAAACCCATTTGTCCCACACCCACTACGGCAGGCCACCCGCCACAACTCTGTAGCACCTAGAAGAAAGTTCTAAAGCAGCCAGGGGTCTACAAAGCCACTATTACTTGGCTAAAAGGGCAAGTACTCCTTTGCATTTTAGCATTTTTGATAGGAGTGTGGCTCTTTGGAATTTAAATCCCACCTGGCTTATATGTTCGGTGAACTTTAGCTTTCATTAGCTGAACATTTACTGAGTGTCTGCCCAGTGCAAGGCACTGGGGACACAGAAGGAAAGACAGGGCTCTGCCCTCGACAAGCTGACAGCCTAGGGAGGGAGACAAACAAACCAGGGCACATGGCCAGATGGAATGCCTGGGCTTTGGGGCTCAGACACCCTCTCTGTGACCCAGCGAGAGTTCCTCAGGTTTTTCTAAACCTCAGTGTCCTACAAAAAAGTTACTCTAAAAGGCCTGGCCTCCATGAGCTTTTGTGCAGAAGAACACAGATGCATGTAGCTTAGAACCATGTCTGTCACACGCCATGTGCTCGGCGGTGCTGAAGGCATTGCTGCAGAAGTCAGTAGTGTGTGCTCTGGGAGCACAGAGGGTGCATGACCCAAGGCAGGGAGAAGGGGGGCCTCACGGAGGGCTTTCTCAGTGAGACCATGAGGACAAACAGGAGCTGGCCAGGACAAAGACATGGTAAAAGTGTCTCAAGAAGACAGAACACAGGGGCGCCTGGGTGGCTCAGTCGGTTAAGTGTTGACTTCGGCTCAGGTCATGATCTCATGGTTCGTGGGTTCGAGCCCCGCGTCAGACTCGGTGCTGACAGTCAGCTCAGAGCCTGGAGCCTGTTTCGGATTCTCTGTCTCCCTCTCTCTCTCTGCTCCTCCCCTGCTCACGCTGTCTCTCTCTTTCTCTCTCAGAAATAAATAAAACATTAAAAAAAATTGAAAAAGAAGTAGAGCACAGTTAGGCAGGGTGAGGTCTAACGAGGAGGTGCTTGGCTCAGGTTTTAGAAGCACGGGCCTTACTAATTGGGGCTGGTGTCTAGAACAATGTTGGGGACCCTCGCTCCCAAGGTGTCCCAAGGCGCCCTCAGCCAAAAGCAGAACCCTGGTTCCACTGGACCACGGGGCAACCCTGTTGCGGCATTTCTTCTAGTTTTGCATTCCTTGCATTTTGACAATGAGATGATTGTGTGGATATTACAAGAGGTGATTATCTCCATGGGCACTGAGCCTGTTTTAGTGCAAAGACTTCGCCTTGCCAGAGCCAAGACTTCTGAGGTCACCGCTGAGTTGCCAATTCTAGAGAGCCTCCAACAAACCCCAAGGCCACCAGGGAACCTGCTCTTTGCAGGATGGCTTATGTTAAAAGATAAGCCATGCTGCACAGGTGCTGGGTAGGAGACAGTCTGTGTACGGGAAAGTTTCAACTCAGGGTGGCACACTAACGTCTTCTTGTGCCTAGCTTTGTGTGCAAGGATNAGTTGGTTAAGCATCCAACTTTGGCTCAGGTCGTGATCTCATGGCTCATGGGTTCGAGCCCAGCCTCTGACTCTGCACTGACAGCTCAGAGCCTAGAACCTGCTTCAGATTCTGTGTCTCCCTCTCTCTCTGCCTCTCCCCAACTCTCCCACACGTGCATGCTCTCTGTCTCTCAAAAATAAAATATTTTTAAACATTTTTAAATAAAAGAAATGGTTATCTGTACTTCTGGATTCCATAAAGGATTTCGCCCCAGATTTCTGTGGACTAGGAATGTCCAGTGCAGCTCACATCAAAGGAGTGGGGAGCCTCGCGCTTGCTTGACTCTTGTGGGATCAAAAGCATGAAGATGAAACGTTGGAGGAAAAGTTTCAAGAAAAGGGAAGCAATGAAAATATTCTTGTTTTTTCTACATGTTACAACAAGTAGGGCAGCACATATGTTCTGGGTCCTCCATCAAAATATGGTCAGCGGTTATACATTCTTAGTTGGATTTAAGTCATTGTGAATGATTCATCTTGATGCCTATGAGTGAACTTCCTGGCTGTGAGGGGATGGCTGGAGAAGTTGAAATGTGTAATATTCCATGAAGAGGCTATCCGGATAGCCAGTGGTGTTTTTAGCTTTAGGGAAGGTTTTGTGTGAGTGTGTGTGTGTGTGTGTGTGTGTGTTTTAATGAAAAATCTTACTATTTTTAAAATTTTCTTAGAGATAGAAATAGGGACGGGGATGAGCACAGGCCAAGGAACAGGCATGTCTCCAGGAAAAGAAAAAAAAAAACTTACCATGTAGAGGGAGGGCTCCTCAGTCCTATTGCTTTTCACTGCCAGCTTCCCTTGAGTAGCCTCCCATTCTGCAGGATAGTCTACATGTTCCTCTCCTGCCTTGCAAGGATCCAGAGAGTTGGGGCTCCTAGGAAAGTAGGAGCATTCTAGAAACAGCACCTCCTGGCCTGTTGTTGCCTAGCAC
This sequence comes from Crocuta crocuta, assembly GCF_008692635.1. Taxonomy (NCBI): domain Eukaryota; kingdom Metazoa; phylum Chordata; class Mammalia; order Carnivora; family Hyaenidae; genus Crocuta; species Crocuta crocuta. Next base: position 12,619,523 of record NW_027551558.1, on the reverse strand, counting down.
CCAGATGACAATCCCGAAACCAGCATCGGGGACCATCCAGAGGTCTCTGGTTTGGGGCCTCTGGTCTAATCATCCAGGAAGAATTTCTGGGACTGCCCTTATTAAGGAAATGTAGTATGTAACTTAACTTAAAAAATCCAGGAAGCTCTAACACTCTATCAAGTTCCTAAGACTTTTTCTTTCCTTCATAATCCTTGGCCAAGTTCAAAGGTGAGCACTTTCCCAGAGGCTCATTAGGAATAATGTTTATTTCATACATTTGGGGTTGAAAAGTTGATTCCATCTTGCTTATTTGGGAAAAAAAATAACTTTTTTTTATGAAAGGAAGGGAGGGGGCGGGGGATGAGCTGAGGGTAAAATTTGGGAGAAAAGAAAGGTACTTAGAATACTGGCCTGGAGGGCAGGCTCAAGTTCTGAACATTTTTCATCTCTGGTTTTCTCTGAAGGCCTCTAAGGCCAACTTACTGTACCTTTCGCTCTTCTGAGCCTCTGTGACCCCATCTGTCCCCCTATCTTTGTGGGTGCTTGTGTGAATGTGTGCTCTGATGGCAAATGTACAAGCATGTGCCTTCAAAGAGGGTGCTATATAAATAAAGTTTACCAACAGGGATTGCCAAGGTTTCCGGGTTCTCTACTGTGAAGGGAATTCAGCAGAAAGCTGGTGTGAGGGTTTATGCTCTGTTCATCTGAAGCTAAGATGTCACCAACTGGCCTACTGAGCCAGGCCATCACCGATGGCTTGGGGGCTGAGCAAGGGTTCTCAGTGACCGATTGAGGCCAGGGAGTTCATTCTTGAAATTCGTCTGCCATTTCTATTTCATATCCCTCCCCCAGGATAAAGCGCCAGATCTAACAGGTCCTACCACCTCCCATGGTTGGCTGGTGAGGAGGAAGCATGGGAGTGTGAGTAGGGGGCATACAAATACCTGATGCCTCTACCCATCTCATCTGCTGACCTGGCCTCTACTTGTTCCTCAAGCCCCCAGCTCACCCCTCTGAGGAGATTCCCACATTCCCTGGCTGGGTTGACATCGTGTACTGTTTACACCACTCTTATCATGTGGCGGTCTCTGCCAAGTATCGTTAAGTCTCTTGTCACCTGTGTCAGTAGGTCAGGGGAAATCAGGGCCCAGTCTGCATATCAACCTTGAGGAACTATGGGATGGTCAGGCGCAGGAGAAATTTGGTAGGCTTTTGCCAAGTTTCCTCAAAACCTAAGTTCCAACGCTGCTGTGGGAGGTGGGGGGGAAGGGGGACCCTCAGGAAACAGGTGGACTCATCTCTGATAAGGATGGCTCGGCAGGCATGAGGCGAAACGAGCTCTGACAAAGCTGGGGCTGGCAGGTTCTACACGGCTGCCTCTGAGCGCTGCCCTCTAGAGGAGGGGCTGAGAACACCACCAGCACACCCGGGCTGTGGAAGCCTCCCAGGACACAGCACTGGGCTTTCCCACAAGTCGTGCAACACATGATTGTATTGTGTCAGCCGCTGTGTTCTGCTGGAATGATTGTCCAAGAAGATATGGAAAACCAGTGTGTGCCTCCCTACAGTTCCAGTCCATACTAGTGCTTTGTGCAAGGAGTTTTCTAGATGTTCTCCTGTCTCCATCCTGATGTGTAACTGTGGCTTTGCTATGGTTCTCCTTTAAATATGAATGCAATGTTCCAAACTGAAGAATTCTGGGATTTGGGAAGCAGATCTGAGCTCCTGTCTACAGTCTTTGTGTTGGATTTGTGGCTGCTACAAATCTCCTGACTGCTCTGGGCCCCTCGATACTCTCTATTCTCATTACCATCCATACCGCCAAGATTTAAATTTCTAATATTCTTTCATTCTCTAATTTTCTCCTGAATATTAATATCCTCTCTTGTCTTAGACTATAGCTCCTTGAGGGCTGGGGTCATATATTCTACTTTTTCTCTTTCCCACCATGCTCAGCCAGTACTGGGAGTAGCGTACCATCAGCGCTGAATGCATACTCAATCACAGAACAACAGCATTTTAGAGTACACACAATGTTAGCACGTATCTAGTCCGATCAGGTCCCTCTGATGGACAGATGAAGAAACTGAGGCCTGGAGGTCATCATTCACTGACTCAGGCAGCACAACCCTCGTTTTCATGTCTTGGAGCTAAGACCAACTTTACAAGCCATTAAGACACACCCTCTGACACAGACACTACTAGAATGACCCTCATTTTGCAGATGCGGAAACAGAGGTAGGGGGTGCTTAGGCAACTTATCCAAGATGCCTCCACTAATAAACAGCAGATCCAGGACTTGAGCACAGGCTATGTGGCTCCAGGGCCTACATGGTTACCACCACTCTATCCCATTTCTCCTCTCCAGAACCCCTAGAGCCACCACCATCCCCTCCCCATTCCCCATCAGGGCATTTACCATCTCCTGCCTTGACTATGACCACCTGCATGCTTGTCTTCCCCTACCCAGCCCCCACTAGACTGCGGCTCTCGTGGGCAGGAAGAAAGGTGTCGTCTTCTCCTTGAACCTTCCAAGGTCTCTGCATTCAGTGCCTTCCCTAGAGTGGATGTTTATGGGAAAAAACTCCAAGAAAATACAAACAAAATGTGCTAGACTAGATAAGGCAATAAATTTCTTCCTCCTAGAATGCTGTGCAGAACTTAAAAAACATTTTTTTAATGTCTGTTTATTTTTGAGAGAAAGAGAGATAGAGTGTGAGTGGGGGAGGGGTAGAGAGAGGGAGAAACAGAATCTAAAGCAGGCTCCAGGCTCTGAGCTGCCAGCACAGGGCTGGATACAGGGCTCAAACCCACAAACCATGAGACCTTGACCTGAGCTGAAGTCGGACTCTTAACCAACGAAGCCACCCAGGTGCCCCTGTGCAGAACTTTTCATACCAGCTTTCCCCATGGAGGGTATAGGCATCTATTAGGAGTGTGAACGCCTTTGCCAAGGCCTCTCCACCCTCACCAAACATTGCACAACTCTTGCACAACCATGGAGTCACATGGGAGGCTCGTCCTCCAGGCAGGTGATCAGCCACTCCTTTCTGCAGCTTATTCATGGTTTTCCTTCCCTTATTCTTTCACTCTGTACAGAAGACTCCATCCTGGCCCACATCCTGAAGCTACTCACTACTCCAAGACATTATATTCCCCTTAATATTCAGTAGGAAGCTAACGTGAAGGCAGCCCCGCCATCCCCCATCTTCTCCCAGGAACTTAAGTTGGTCCCCTGCTAGTGGGACAGTCAGCAGTGACTACTGGATTTGGGTGTTTCCCAGCTCCACACAGGATAGGGAGCTGGGCTATCCCCATGGACAACTGAGGCCCGGAGGGAACTGCCCCAATCTCAGCAGCATGGGGTCATTTCTCTTTCACAGTGAACCCCACTCTTTTCTCAATATTTGAAACAGTGTCCCTGCTACTCTGAGGCTGCCCCTTATGAAGACTCACCGGGCCCCATGATAACAGTTTTCTTTGGAGGAAGTGATCGTTACAGCTATTTTCTCTGTTCAGGGTTTAAATGCTGTAGGAATGAGGGGTTTTCATTAACCTTGTATATATAGCGTTCTGTTTCTTCTATATTTTGTATCCTTGTTTTAAAAGCAAAGAGCCCTAACAGGAATTCTGAAAACCATCATGGTAATGGAATTTCAAGTTCTTCACCAAATTCCTCATCTATACAGCAGCTCCAGCTAAATGTAAATAAGACCTACTGGAAGTGAGGGTGCTTTTTTATGTAACTGATGGCAGGAACAGAGAAAACTGGTTCTAGAACTCAGAGTCCTCTAACACGTGCCTGAAAACACTGGAATTCTCCTGCCGAGCAACATGGAGGCCAACCAGCTACCATACAAGTAACCTCTACTGACCCGATTCACCTGGACTCTTAGCTGAACTGCCAGGAGGTCACCCCCGGAGTGTCTCACCTCATCCATCCTCCACCGGCTTACCGGACATTCTTACACAGAGACTATCAGGGATTTTACCATGAAGGCCGCACACCCCTGGTATCTCTCCCGGTCTCTCAGCCCTTCGTAAACACACCAGTAAAGCTCACATGCTGTTTTACATGCTCCTCTCCCATCTCCAGTGGATGGGGCAAACTAGTTTTCCCTCCAAAGAATAACTATCTAAAACATTTCAAAGGACATTAACCTATAACCTAACACAATTATGACTTTTAACACCTTTTCAAAAACTCTGGCCTTTGCACATCCAGAGCCGCTGCCCAGTGGAGTGCAGTGGGCCATCTGGCCTTGGGTAGCCTTCTTCTCTGGGCTTAAGTAGGGAGGTGGGCTCTTCCCAGCAGCCTGTCCTTAGGGGGCTTCTCTGCTCCATCTGGGAAGTTCAGATCCACCCAAAAGATAAACTGGATCTGTTTTCTTTTCTTTTGGTGTTCGAACTACAGAACATAACTGAATATTAAGCAATCTCTGTCGATGAGGAAATTCCCAATCTAGCAATACAGCTGAAGTCTGTACCCACACTAAGCAGGACAAAAGTATGGCTTGTGCAGGCTGTGAGCCCGACTCCGGCCAAATCCATTTTCAGTGCAGAGCAGGAACATTCACTGGTTTTGAATTTCCCTACCCTTGACATTTAACGAAAGAGACTCCAAAGAGAGGACTCTGCCTCTCCTGTTAAGCCTTTTATTAGGTGCAGCCAGCTTCCCACTTATGTAGCTGCTTTTAATACATGGCTTTAAAACTTACCGTGGAAAGGAAAAACCTTGGCATCTAGGAATTGCCCAAAGATGACCAATTTTCATTCTAGCAGCCCCAGTCTTGCCCACCATGGGGCATCATCAAGCGAAAATGGACAGAGATGATGTCATTCCTTTTCTTGTGCTTCCAATATCTATCTACATGCTATTCCCAGACCAAGATGGACGGCTCAAAGCATGTATACTAATTAGCCAGAACAGGGGACATCATGAAGGAGCCTTTTCTGTTTTCCTCTAGGGGTCCTATGCTCAAGTTTTTAACCATTAAATCATCTGTGCTTATTGATCTACTTCATTTGACCTGCTCAGCCATAGCCAATGCCTTTCAATGGCGAACTGAGTCTTCACTGTGTATCTGCATGAAACTGACTTCCGACCCATATGGTTTCATTGAAGATCCACTCAACATCTTGGAAAGCTTTCTTATCTCCAGACAGATTGTTGGATGAAATCTTCTTTCTCCTTTTGCCAGTGTGCTACACAGGTGGTCTTATTAAAAAAAAAAAAAAAAGATACTAGGACAACAAGCAGGCTTATATAGCAACACTGGCATTAGGAATGGGAAGAGAAATTTGAGTTTTCTTTTTTCTCTATAAAGAGATTCCAAGATGGAGATGGTCAAGTACCACAGAGTGCTTCCTTTTAAAACAATCCAGAAGGCAAAACCCAGGGAGGCCCTTCATGGTAATAAACAGAAGTGCTCTCCATAACTGCTTGGTTTATGCCAGAGACAGCCTTGGACAGTTACTTTTCCCCACCTCCAACATACATACACCCTCCTGACTGATGCTCTTTTCAACCCTGTACATGGGACCTCAGCCCCACTCTTCCCCCCAACCCCATCACATGTCCATTTCAGATCTGAAATGCAAAGTCACCCATACACTTAAAAAGAATACGCACGCACGCACACACACACACCCCTACTCACTCTCATGTTAGATATACAAGGTAGATGTATATATATACACCCATATTATATGTATGCTTATGGACATTACATTGTATCTTTTCCTCAAATTTAAAAAAGAAAAGATCTGTGTTTTCAGATAATGAATTTTTATTGAGTATTGCACAAAGTCTTGCTAAATACTATGGGACACTCAAGATGTATAAAATCATAATTCATCATCCTGCCCTTCCTTTTAGGCAGTGAGCAAATAGCCAAAAGACCAAAAGATCTTCCTATACACATAATAGCAACAGACTAAATATCTGTTGGTGGTGGTTATGAGGGCCAGACATTGTGTGCGCTGGTGGAAACATATGTGAGGTGGTGGGGGGGTTATTTCAGAAGACAAGATAATCACATATGTTTGCATGTATAGGTGGATAGGAGGAACTTAACGGAGGACCATAGGGGAGAAGAAGGGGAAAAACAGAGGGAGGGAGGAAAACCATGAGAGATTCTTGAATGCTGAGAACAAACTGAGGACTGATGGGGGTGGGGGAGAGGGGAAGGGGGGGTGATGGGCAGGGAGGAGTACACTTGTTGGGATGAGTGTTGGGATGAGGGTGTTATATGAAAAACAACTTGACAATAAACTATTTAAGAAAAAAAAAAAAGACAGGATAATCACACCTGACATAATCAGTTTACTTTGATCGTTCCCGTATATAGTTTAGAACACTCTTGACCTTTGTAAAACTCTGCTTTAACAGAATACCTAATTTTTGAGTAAAATATAGTAGAGATGAATTAAACGAATTATGCAGCTTTAAAAAAATCTCTTTATTAATGTCATCAACATTTTAAAAGTTATGGGTGAGGGACCCTACCCAAGGATCCTGCCTCTGCCTGGGTGCTGAATGAAGATTCTCACTGGTGACCAGTGAGATGCCAGCAACTGTTTGGGATGGCTGGGCTTCCCACAGCTCCAAATCCACCGATGACTTCCCTCCAAAGCAGTGGGGACTGGAGCTCAGGCTAGGGTTCTTCAGATGTTAACACACTGCTTTTTGGCAATGTCTCTATTTTAGGTATAGGGCTAACTTATTTCAGCTCCCGCTGATGGCAAGGTATGGTTATGGGCAGCAGCGTGTGAAGGATTCCAAGCCCACCTCTGTGCTCTGATATGCTATGCTTGGTTAATACTGCCTGTCCTGGGGGTGGGCTGGATGAGGGGTGCTCAAAGGCTGTGCACCTGCCACTGCTGACTCAATGGAAACAACAGAGGCTTTGGAGTGAGGGCCCCAGCTTCAAACCTGGGCGTCCGGCGCTCTATCTGACCTGGGGCAAGTCGTTTTCCTCTCTACAACTCAGCTCTTCATCCATACACGGAAATAACCTCTATTTCACAAGGTTGATATAAAGCACTGGTTCTCAAAGTGCGGTCCCCAGACCACCAGCAGCAGCATTGCCGGGGAACGTGTTAGAAAGACAAAGTCTCAGGCCCCACCCCAGATCCTGAATCAGAAACTCTGGGGAGGAGGCCCAGGACTGGGAATTCTGGTTGTGATGCATGCTAACATTTGGAACCCCCGCTGTAAAGAGACACCTGACTCCTTAAGTTATAAGTCCTAGAGTAACTTATTTTTAAGAACAGAAGTCATGTTTTTCATCTGCTACAAAGTGACCGGCAAAGTGCCAGGCTTACCACGAGTGCTCAGCTCTCACTTTGATCCCTTTCTTGCCAAAACACAAGCTGCCAACACAAGAACTCAGAGGGCAGGTAAGAGGAGGAGCGTGTATACTGTTTGAGGTGGAGGAATTAGACAGCAGTTGGTTCAAAGACCGACACCCCTGTGGCAAGTCATCGGGGAGAAG